>NC_090725.1:21129207-21131707 GCF_036898095.1 Palaemon carinicauda | reverse complement strand
TTCCTGAAAAAACTCTGGTATTTTAGAATCGAACAAAAAGCATGCTAGTTGCAAATAGGGTTAGAATGAAATATAAGTAATTTTGATGATAAAGGCTATCATATGGAAAAATAGAACAATCAATATTTGAAGAAGCTCTTGACCTTATCCTTAGAAGCAGGATCCAGTTCTTCTCTGGATCTTGCTTAGAAGAGAAATATATTGAGGATACTGCTGTGATTTGATTCCATTATAAGTTATGCCAGTCTTTTGCCAACAAACCAAACATTTTATCTAGTAGTTAGGAGATTCCTGGTAATCAAAGTAAAACCCTATTTGAAAGTGAGAAGTAAAAGAAATTCGAAGACCTAACGGAAACAGGGTAAACTTTGCTTCTCACTGAATTACTATATTATTACACTAAAATTCCAAGTCATCTTCAGTACTTGTACCATGGTACAGTGAAAAATTACTTACATGGGGAACAGTCTTTCATCCATGCAGACTTAACAAACGCTAGCCAGCCATTTATTCGCACTATAATCTTTGTACTGTGGCATATCATTTGTAATCGTATCCACCTCTAGTGTCTCTAGTTACCTTTTATATATCCTCAATAATCACTTCCACACGCTTTTTTCAGCCTCACTTCGACCCTTTCAGGTCTTACATTTCTATTTATCTTTTATCCTAAACATTTAACAAAACTCTAAATTCGTACTCCATCAACCAAGTATCTTATTCATGAATCTTTTTCTAGGATATGCTTTTCGCAATACCAAAAGTTATTTTCCAATTTCCCCACTTCACTTTTGGCTGTTGGTTCTTTTTGCTCTTTAAAAAATCCATTTTTTACTGCACTATCCAATCTCGTACATGCCTGTTCTTATTATTCATTAGCGTAACTATATATAAATTTGCTATCAGAATCATTGTTAGTTAGTTTCTTTCTTGAAAACTTTTATGAAAGTTAGGAATAATCCAACTGTAAAAAAAAAGGACATTATTTATTCTCATGTTTTTTTTTTTTATTTATGTTGATGAAACTTTAATGCTGAACGAACACATCGAAGGAGATACATTAAAAAAATATACGAAGTCAAAAGTTTATAACATACTCCTAGGACGCTCAAGATATCCATTATTTATTGTTTCGATATTTCAGCAATGTATGTACCATTATAAATGGTAATAGGCTGGCCAAGGCACCAGCTACCCGTCAAGATACTACCGCTAGAGAGATTTGGGGCCCTTTGACTGGCCACACTACTACATTGGATCCTTCTCTCTGGTTACGGTTCATTTCCCATTTGCCTGCCCATACATCGAATAGTCTGGCCTATTATTTACATATTCTCCTCTGTCCTCATACAGAGAAAAGAAAATATAGAGCTCTATAGTTTCCTCTAATTTTGAATGTAAGCAAGCAGAAGCTTGACTAACCCTGCCTTCCAAACGTCCCTCAAATGGTCTTGGCTCCAGCGTGGTCGGTTCCTTCGCAATTAAACAGTATCTCATTGTTCCTCTATTCTGGCAAGTGATACTTAGATGTGCTATGTACACCATCCCTTTGAGTCATTTCTTGTTGAGTTGTCCATTACTTTATTTTATTCTAGATAAATTTTTTTCCATCACCCACCTGATTGTTAATTAATTAATTTTGTGTTCAGCTTCTCTCTCCTCTTCTGTGTTACCCATTCCCAACTTAAACATATTTTATAATAAAGTTCTAATTATTCTTTCATGTCCTCAACATTTTCTATTGATATACCATCTTTATTTCTGATGGCAGTTATATTACACGTCTTATGTCCATCTATCCTTTTGAAATCCCAGAATGCTGCTCCATTGACTCTCGGTTATTTTCTTCACTTCATCCACTGTTTCCATAATCTGTTTTATTACATTACCATTTATCAGTTTTTCTTGGACTTCTTGGCATCGTCTGATTTCTTAATTACCTTTCTTTAATCGTGTCTTATTAATTTTCATTCTTGTCTTCATTAATGTATTTATTCATTTTGTTTTTTGCGAACTTCTTTTAGCGACTTTCTTACCGAATTTCTCCTTTATTCTATTAACCCTTTTTGCCACAATTTATAGTTTTCCTTTATCGTTCCCCTGCCTTTTCAATACCTCTGCAGCTTTAGTCTCATTTTTTGATCTTTTTAATTCCAGAATTTTTCCCGACTACTTACTCTGCATATTTATCGTTCGCCAGTCCATTTCAATTATGATCGATTTGTAATATTATTTGTTATTCGGTATGGTGTTAGTGTTTTCGCTTCCTCTCTATGGATAATCTTATATGCTTCCTCACCCTCTTTTCTGATTATTCCATGGTCTACGCTACAGTATTATCGTTAGTTTACCAATTTCACTTGTCCATTTTCTTCTACATTTTTCATGAGTATTTTCTACCAGTTGTACAAGAATCCCCCATGTATACTAAACTTCTGTCTGTTTCCCAATATTTCCTCGCCTACTTTACAATTTGAATCTCAGACTATTAGTAGTGATT
>NC_090725.1:21111707-21124207 GCF_036898095.1 Palaemon carinicauda | reverse complement strand
AAATTAGAAAGTTACATTTAGGTTAATAACTGCCTGAACAGAATTATAACTCCTTTAAGAATGGTTAAGTGTTATGACGAGAGGAACGGGTGCTTTCGTTGGTCGTAAGAGAGCATGTTCATCACCGGTCCAGTGGTTACATCTGAGGAATTATGGGGTATTTAAAACTAGAGTTAGACAATCAGTATCCAGTCATAGCACTAAAACTCAATGACTATAGGGATGAAGGATTCTACTGATGGGCTATGATTTTAGATTGTCAGTTAGCATTGGACATTGGATTAAAGTTATTGTCCCACATCCCTATGCTGTAATTGCTCTCCTATGTATACACTAGGCCACTAACACAAATATAATAAAGGATATGTATACATACATACATATACATACATATATATATATATATATATATATATATATATATATATATATATATATATTGATAAAATTTAAATCAGGAGTGCCAGTTATAAAATTATATACACTCACACACACACACACACACAAACATATATATATATATATATATATATATATATATATATATATATATATACATATATATATATATATATATATATATATATATATATATGGATAAATATCAACACAACATCGTGTTCGAATAGAAATAAATTTCTACCTCATACTTGGGATCGAACGCTAGCCCCTTCTAATGAAAGGCCAGGTCGAAACCTGGTTGGTTTCGACCTGGCCTTTCATTAGAAGGGGCTAGCGTTCGATCCCAAGTATGAGGTAGAAATTTATATATATATATAAATATATACACACACACACACACACACACACATATATATATATATATATATATATATATATATATATATATATATATATATATATATATATATATATATATATATATATATTAGACACACACACAAACTCACACATATACATATATATATATATATATATATATATATATATATATATATATATATATTACGCACACATACACACACATATATATATATATATATATATATATATATACTACACATATATATATATATATATATATATATATATATATATATTTATATATATATATATATATTTATATATATATATATATATATATATATATATATATATATATATATATATATATATATATGTTATTACTTGCTCAGTTACAACCCTAGTTGGAAAAGCAGGATGCTATATATATTATTTGAAAAAATGAAAATTACGAGAGTCATTTACAAAATTTATCATACACAGTATACTCATGCATTCACACACATATGTATATACTGTAACTATATATATATATATATATATATATATATATAAATATATATATATATATATATATATATATATATATATATACATATATATATATATATTTATATATATATATATATATATATATATATATATATATATATATATATATATATATATATATATATATATATACATACATATATATATATATATATATATATATATATATATATATGAGAAAATTAAAATCATGAGTCTCAGTTATGAAAAAATCATATACAGTATACTGTAGATATACACACGCACACACACAGACACACGTGTAATAAACCCTATGGTTAGATTATCAAGAAGGAGATAGTTGGGGCATATTCTAAGAAGGGAAGATGAGTTAGTAAAGGATGTACCTGTATTGAAGCCGTTGATCAGGAGAGGACGTGGTAGACCAAGAGAAGCGGGGCTGATGACACGTGAAGGGACCTTGTATCTGAGAATTGGGTTTGACTTCACAGGGATGGCACAGGAGAGAGTCATATGGTACGTGTTCTGGCACCCACGGAATGCATAGGGCCTCAATGAACTCATGCCATATGACTCTCTCCTGTGCCATCCTCTGAGGTTAACCATTTCTCAGATACAAGGTTCTTTCACGTGTCATCAGCCACGCTTCTCTTGGTCTACCACGTCCTTTCCTGCCCAGCGGCTTAAATTCAGGTACATCCTAGGCTAACTCATCCTCCCTTCTGAAAATATGCTGCAACCATCTCTCTTGATAAGTTAACTACGTATATGGTTCACATTGGGTACCCCTGCCACCTCGCGAATTGCTGAATTTGTTATATGCTGCTGCTATTTAATTTCCAAAATCCCTCTTGATGTTTTATTCTCAAAGGCAAGATATTCTGCATCCGTTGTTACAATGCTGTACCACGACTAGTTCCCATACGTTAATATTGATCTCATAAGTGAAATGTATATTTTGATTTTGTTGTGAAGTGATATTAGACCTTCAAATTTTTTTTAGCATAGTCATTGCTTGTTCTGCTCTACATAATTTCTCCCTTGATTCTGTAACTAGTGATCAATTACTGGTAATGATGGTTCCTAAATATCTGAATGAGTTTGAATTGGGCGGTAATGCTATTTTTTCGGGTAAGGGGGTTTGTCTGATCACCACTCCGAATGTGCATGACCTCAGCCTTTCAATGATTGATCACCAATCCAATTTTTTTTCCCTCCAGTTCTAACCTATCTATAATTTTATACATTTCAGCTATTGTAGAGGCAATACGAACTATAACTTGGGATTCAAGATCACATAATCTCTAGGTCTCTTTTCTTCAATGCCATTATTCATTCTTTGGATTACCTTGTTCAGGACATAATCAATCGCTATAGTAAACAGTTGAGGGGACAGTACTCTGCCTTGTAGTACTCCAATCTTTTCTTCAAATGCACTTGTAAGACTGGCGTCAAGTTATTACCCTTTCCCAATGTCCACTATGCATCCATTATAATGTTCACGATATATACTGTAGGCCTATATATATATATATATATATATATATATATATATATATATATATATATATGTGTGTGTATTTATGCATATATATGCATTTATGTATATATATATATATATATATATATATATATATATATATATATATATATATAATGTATATATATGTATATATATGTATATAATGTATATAATATATATATATATATATATATATATATATATATATATATATATATATATGTATATATATATATATATATGTATATATATGCATATATATATATATATATATATATATATATATATATATATATATATATATATAATCTATATATATATAAATATATATATATATATATATATATATATATATATATATATATATATAAATATATATATATAGATATATATATATATATATATATATATATATATATATATATATATATATATATATATATAGGGTTTATTAGAGAAAAATTAAGATCACGAGTATATGGTAAAATTATCATACGCTCGCACACTCGTGTGTGTGTGTATATATATATATATATATATATATATATATATATATATATATATATATATATATATGTATATATATATATATATATATATATATATATATATATATATATATATATATATATATATATATATATATATATATATATATATATTTATATATATAACTTTCCTGTAGAGATAAAAACCGATGAAGTCTCATTTACTTGAATGGTACTATTATATTCGTTGAGCTGATAATATTTTTTCATATATAATTTACAAATAGTAGGTAAACCTCTCATTCTGAATGATTAAAGACTATTTAAGACTATTAAAGCTTTACAAAAATAAATCTTTTGTTAAATTGTGTCAAAGATATGCACCCATGAATGTGGTCTTTTAGAATAAATTTAGGTTAAAAAGAATTTTCAAAATAGATATTTTTACTGTACACAACGAATGACGAAGTTGGCAAAGAAACGGATGCACAATAGCAGGTAATGAAAAGGAGCCTTGTTTAGTCCGTAAGTCAAAAAGAGATTAGTTTTTTGTAAAAGTCGTTCCACTAAAGGAGCAGTTAAACTATAATCTTAATGCTAGTGAACCCTTTATTCATATGACTAAAACTTAATGGCCAACATGTTTATTCTAGCTAGGTACCAACGAATGCCACTCAAAACCAAATTCATAAACAGGATGTGTTTTAAAGAGAAAATCATCCGGTGTTTAGAATATTCTGAGAACTATTTGACAACTTTAATTAAAAAATAACTCTCAAATCAATAGCGCGGAACGGGTGCTGAACTGAATCCGATTTATTTACGGCTCGCAAGTTCCAGGATTAAGTTCCAGTCTGCTTCGTAGCAGTCACGAATTCTTTGTGGCATACCGTCGGCTCCAGATTAATTCTCAATTCACGTCTCTGTCCAACGTCTTTAACATATGTCGTTTCAATTGTTGACTCATCTTCGGGAATAAACTCTGCCGGAAAGTTCAATGAAAATCTATAAATATTACTTATTACTGCCGTGCCGATTTACATAACTCATTAACATTTACTTTAGATATCTGATTGTATTAGTGAAATTAACTCTATTCTCTGCTCTTCATACTCCCTGACATTCAGTAATTCTTCTGATATTATATCGCAATAATTCTCACATTCTTGGTTCCTAAAGAGAGAGAGAGAGAGAGAGAGAGAGAGAGAGAGAGAGAGAGAGAGAGAGAGAGAGAGAGAGAGAGAGAGAGAGAGAGCTTTCCGCTGCCTTCTCGCGCTATCACAATAGTCAAGTGAACATCTAATTGAAGTTCTCTTTCAAAAAATTTAGAATTCAGACTCGCTTTGATTTAAGTGGGACTATCTACCTTATGGACTTGTCTACTGCATTTCGTAAGAATTTTGAACGAGCTACTAAGACTTATTACTACTTTCTACAAGTTTATTAAGAGCTTCCCCCTGTCTAACTTTTTGGTCATGTTCAAAACTTTACTCGATCACCCTAGATTTTCCGAGTTTATTTACTAAATTTAGTTAAAAAAAAGTCCGTTGTGAGTCTCGTAAGATCTTACAGAGTACCATTTCTTCATACACGTGTCTTTATTGATGATTTTCATGGAGGGTGTCAATACATATTAAAAAAAAAAAAGATGACATTTTAGGTCTTTACATGTCCAAAATCATTTTAAAAAAATATAAAACGGCCACATTCTTTATTCATGGTATAAAAAAAAAATAGAGTTTTTTAATAATCCACTTCATTTTTGTCAAAATTTTGTAAGGCAGGTTTTATGTAAAATATAACTTGTTTTTAATTTGTATGTGGAAAGGTTTATTGAATATATATATATATATATATATATATATATATATATATATATATATATATATATATATATATATATATATATACAATATATATATATATATATATATATATATATATATATATATATATATATATGCATATATATATACATATATATATATATATATATATATATATATATATATATATATATATATATATATATATATGTGTGTGTGTGTGTGTGTGTGTGTGCGCGTGTGTGTATATAATTTATATATATGTATATATATATATATATATATATATATATACATATATATATATATATATATATATATATATATATATATACATATGTATTATTGAGCATATACGTGTTTTTTTGTCTGTGTATACACTCGGGCAAACTTGTTTTTTTAAAAGGGTGGTTGGAGGAGGCTTAATGGAAAGCCCATGATGTCTGGTAGTTTCTCAGGAGGTTGCCTGTTCTCAATCGTTTTCTTTTTCTTCCTCTTTAGTATTGATATCCGAAGCCATCGTTGCTGTCCTTCCTTCAGTTGAAGTGCCTATCTTGGAGAGTTGTAAGCCTTGCGTGGTGTCATTCCACCATGTTCTTCAATTTTGTGTTTAGTCTATAAGTTACACTAGTTATTCTTTGCATAGTTTTGTAGATATTGAGTAATTTTTTTGTAATTTTTCTGTTTTAGTAAATAATGAAACTATGTCGATTGTTTCAATTCTTGCATTGTCTGGAGATATAGGGCAAAATCTGGACCAGTGCAACTTTGACTTTGCCAGTGTTGTCTAATGTATTGTAATATTCGGGGATGACATGGCAATATTAGAGATCTTGTAGTTGACTCCAGACAGTATGATGTCCTATTATTCACAGAAACTTTGGTTTCTCAAATGAGGTACTCGGCTGAGCTTTTTATTCAATGTTTAAAGAAACCAGTAATTTTGAAACAAGATCCCATTCCCAGGGAAGGGGGAATGGCAGTAACCTCCTCTTAAGCCCTGTTGTAAAATGTGGATGTTATGAGATCTAGATCATAAGTGTATGTGGTGAGCATCACCATCTTTATTTGTGTTCCATCTGTTGGAATCAGACTTGGATGGTTCTATTTTTTTTCTTACCACTATGGTTAAGATATAAGAAGATTATGAAAAGGCTCACCATAGGGAGTGGTTGGATTTTGTTTCTCCTATTGATCACAATGGCTGAAGAGATTTGGACGTTGCCTTTGAGTCAGGCTGTGGGCAGATCATAATTGAGACTACCCACAGGTCTGGTAACTGGTGATTATGCTTGTTTGTGTTAGTAATTAGGATGTGTCATACTCATGTTATATATGTATGAAATTTTAAGCAAACTAGAATGGTATTTTGTGTAATCTTTTGATTTTGTATTGGTCATACTTGTATAAACTTGTTGAGGTAGTAGTTCTATAGAATGATAGTGTAGTATCGAGTGTTTAAATACCCAGTGAAAGAAAAATCCCAATCGAGTGATGATTCTAGACGAGTTTCTTTGGAGAAGCAAGTGGCTTATCATCTTTCGAATGGTTACAGATTAGATTGACTTTGAATAACTATATTCGGTTAAGAGCTGTTGATCAGAATGTATTGCTTCAGGTGAAAAGGAATACAATTTGGGCCTAAAAGAAACCCTTTCTGGTATAACCCAGGATCATAAATGGTGGACTACATTTAAATCTGCAATCTTTGGTGCACTCTTTAGCGTAGATTTAACAGTTCCTCCTTTACTTATACCAGATGGCTATATTACACATAGTCCAAAGAGAAAAGCAACCATTTTGGCTGATGTGTTTGACAGTAAGCAGATCAATGATAAATTCAATATTCCTCATTCCTGTTTTCCTGAGGTCAAACAAACTAGTTTAGCTTTTCTGTCCCGTAAAATTAAAATAGTCTTGAAGGCCCTTGATGCTTATAGAAATGTAGACCCAAATGGTATTTTTCCTTTTTTTTTTTAGAGATCTCTCTTTTCTTAGCTTCTTGATATCTTAGTTCTTACGTTTTCTAATATATTTCTTGCCAGTTAGCCAGAAGAGGTTCTTTTTGCACTCGTTACTTATTCTTGCACAAGCTGTAGCTCAGCTGATAACCACCTGATTTCCATTAGTCCCATTGGTCTGAAGCTTTTGGACGTTTTTTGGCAAAACGTCCTAATAAGTATGCTGAAGGTAATAATCTGTTGACTAGTTTGCAGTTTTGTTTATGCAAAGACATTTGAGCATGTGATGACCATACAATTTCCAGTGTTGTACAGAAATACCCTTTATCATGGTCAGAAAGTTTGTATGATTGGCTTGGATTTTAGTACGTCGTCTGACCGTTTTGATCATAACGCCCTTTTTATCAAACTGAAACAAATGAGAGTAGGTGGGTCTATTTTTAGCATCAATATTGGTTTTTTAGGTAAAAATAGCGAAGACGGGCTGTTGATGGGCACTATAGTGTATACAGGTAGGTTATATCTGAAGTTCTTCGAGGTACTATTTTTGACCCCTTATTTCTGTAACAACATGATATGTGGTTGGCTTAGAAAGCTATAGAATGTAGTTCTTTTATTGCTGAAACCTTTAATAGAGATCTCAATTTGGGATTGTAAGTAGGTCGAGGACAGTGGCTCCTCAACATCCAGATCTTTACATTGATAATGTTTCTGTAACTATTTATAACTCCATTAAAATTTTGGGTGTGATTCTTGATTGCCAATTTACGTTCAAGAAAGGCATTTGGTCTTTCTTCTTCATTTGTACACAAAAAATGGTATGTTAAGAAAGTCTTTCAAGATTTTTGGTGATCAATCTGTCCTGAATAAATGTTCTAATTCTTTACATTTGCCTTGTTCCGAGTATTGTTCTCCTGTCTGGTTTACAGCTGCTGGATCCCACATTAATTTGTTGGGGAAAAACTAAAGGTCTATAAGATTTATTATTCCGTATCAAGTACTATATATGCAATTCATTCTGACAGTCATGGCGTCTTCATCATAAGGTTCAATACTACACAGTATTCAATAAATTATAATCCCTCTTTGAGCAAATTGTGGAATGATCTTCCTTATCGGATGGGTGGATCTTCGGAACTTCAGAAGTTCAAACATGCAGCCCATTTTTTTGTTGTTTTTTTATGTTGAACAAGCTGACATAATTCTCCGTTTTATACGACAGATCTACTTGAACGTTGTCACTTATCTTAAGATATTTTATATACACTATTCGTTACTTGTCATATTGTTTATTCATTTTCTTAAGTCCTTTCCCCATTGGGCTATTTTTCCCTGTTGCAGCCCTTGGTCTTATAGCATCTTGCTTTTCCAACTATGGTTGTAGCTTAGCTAGTAACAACAACAACAATAACAATAACAATAATAATAACAATAACAATAATATTAATATTCTATATTTAAGTGAAAATTGTTAAACTGGATGAAACATCCCGGGCATCATTGCATTTTCTTTTTATTGAAAAAAAAAATCTGAAATAAAGCCCAAGGTCACTCTGTAATTAGTTTCCTTATCACTCGTGCTAACATCGACATTTTTCTTATATGCGAAAATGTCGGTCATATTGATGATTAGTGTTTTTTTGCGGCTCAACTCAGCACGAGATAAAAAAAAAACAAAAGATGGTTGTCACAGTGTGAAGGGAACGGGAAATGTTTCACAGTGATCCTTTATGTAATTCATGTTCATTCAGATCTATTTTAGTGTTTTTGTTCTTAGAATGTTATTTTTTACTTCTCTTGTAGTTTTTTTTATTTCCTTATTTCTTTTCCTCACTAGGATATTTTACCCTGTTGGAACCTTTGGACTTATAACATTCTGCTTTTCCAACTAGGGTGATAATAATAATAATAATAATAATAATAATAATAATAATAATAATAATAATAATAATGATGATGATGATGATAGTAATTATAATAACAACTACCTCTATAACGATCATAGATGTAGCTTCAATTGTCTTCTTAATACAGGGATATTGTAAAGGCAACGAAAACAAAAAATATTGACGTATTTCGATATGTTTCTTTTTGATTTCATATCAAATCTTTCATTTCTTTTGTGCTTGACTGCTATCGAAAAAAATATAATAAAATTTTTGGTTTATATTAATAAAAACTCTACAAACCAAATAGTTGAAACAAACTTATTTCAAAACAGAATTCCTTTGTCAGAAACTGTTGTGAAATATACATTTCTGATAACGTTCCTGACACTTCTGAGTCTTGACAGTCCCACGTAATATGACGAAGTCGTTTTTCTCTGTAGTTTATGAGAGGCAAACACTTAACGTGAGCCAGGAACAATTATGCACTGTGTCCTTATTAGGAATATATGAGAATTTTCATTCTTTAAAGGTTCAAAGGGCGCTCATGAATGGCAGAGCCAAGTGATAGTAACATTGCCCTATCAAGCAGGATGGGGCCCTGGAATCTGACCATATATACATATGATCAGCGCCCAAACCCCCAATCTCTCCACCCAAGCTACGACCAAGGAAGGACAGGGAATGGCTGCTGATGACTTAAACCCCTCATCCTTACCTCATAAGGATAGTGAGGTTTCAGTCACCAAAGAAACTAACGAGTCTCAGCGGGACTCGAAACCCAGTCTGACATTCACCATTCAGGGACGTTACCACATTGGCCACCACAACGTTAATAAATCTCTTTTGTTGTTTAACTCATTCTTATGAATAACAATTCAGAATTCTCAAAAGCTATTTCATTTCATTCTCAACTTTTTTTTTTAAAGTACCAGTACTTTTGTATATAAACCTTTATTGCCTATCATCATAAAAGATAAGTTTTAAATTAAAATTATTCAATTGATTTATATAAAAAGGCATTCATATATATTCTTGCATGATGCACGACATTATCATGGACATTTTAAATTATATATATTTTGGTCGATATTTATTTGAGAGTAATTTATATTAAGTACTACAGTTCGATAATTTTACGCCCATATTTCCCTTTATTTTTATTTTTCAACGTTGTGATTCATTCTCCGAATAAAACGAAAATTGGTTTTCATGAGTCCCTTTTCAGTTTTTGAAAATACTTACAAATGACAGAAATAGATTTGGTAAAGACCCATCGATAATCCAATCATCTCGCTGGATTAGCAAGAGAATTGGATTATTGAGGGGTTGGAATCCTAAAAGGCACTGGTACTATATTTCACTACATCCACGAAGTAATCTCTGTTTTAGGGTTTATCATGTTATACATTGATGAATTCTTCTCAGTTGAACATTGCTCAAATTGCGTTACAAGTAGAGTAGAATAGTAAGATCGTCAGTTAAAATAACAATAATGAGAATAGGTTGTATATAGTTAAAAGGTTGTGAAGTGAAAGCAAATATCTATGAAATAAAGCCAAAAGTCATTTCAGAGTAAAACATTATTTTCTGTCCTAATTTATATGCGTTCGTGAACAACGAAGAAAAGGGCAACTGGGATATCACTTATCAAAAGTGATGTCATCAAAACGTCATACAAATATAAATTAGGCTTCCCTTTTGAAAATATCTGAGACTTGGGAATTCGTGGAATATAATCAGGCCAGCAACGAATAAGAATTACAGTATTTTTCCGTTCCCAACCAAATCCTCAGGAAATATAAAGCGCAGAAAAATATCCCTGGATGAAATTGAGCGTGATTTAAATCATGTTTGCTGAAGCACAAAGCAAATAGGTATATCGGGAGGCATACATAATAACCTGAAATAAAAAGCGAAATATGATTTTTTTTTTCATCTTAAAATATCCAAGAGGTTGAAAGTATTCCTAATTGTATACATGTTCTCATATGTGATGGAAGAGGATAATAATAGTAGGAACACAGGGTAGTTATAATCATGGGAAGTTCCCGTTAAGAGATAAATCACCAAAAGGCTAAGACTTTTCAAGGTGACAAATCTAGAATTAGATGTCATTATCATAAGTCATTACAACGTGTGAAGAAATAGCAGTAATATGTATTATTTGATATCCGGAAAACTTTGGCGTAATTTTATGTTAGAGTAATTTTTAAAATCTTACATCTTGATTTCATGTCATTAAGTTTTAATAGCGTAGACTTTAGAAGTCATTCAAATGATAAGATGTCTCAATTGGAGATTATGGAAATTTAATGGAACGAAAACCATGAAAAGGTTGTTTTTACCATAAAGGTGTTTGTTATGAATTTATCTCTTTCTGTTTTCTTCTAGTAATAAAAAATCATATTTTGAGAAGCAACTTTACTTCACTTTTGTTATATTTTTTTTTTCATGGAAGAATAGCATCTCTGAAATGTATCTCATTGCCAAATAAGATCATTAGCTATGATGAAAACAAATTAATTATTTTTTGATGCTTCAAAATGGCATCATGCTTAATCAGGCTAATTAGCCATTATTAGAAATTTTGTTTATCATAAAAGTCCCTGATGAAATAAATTGGCTTAATCCTATCAGTGTTAAATATCTAATATATTTGCAACCGTGATTGTTTTATTGGGAAATTAGTTATAATATAATTTCCGAAATGAAATGAGACCTACCGTACATATGCGCCAGAACAATTGGTGACTTTCTTCTCGGTCTGACGGACGAACGGTGGAAGGAAAAGGCTTGAAAACGATCGAAAGTTGATATATGCTGTCATACTTTGAAAGATATTCTTAGCCTTTATTAAATTCTACATCTACCACACCATAACGATTGTGATGGTTTTAGTGGTTTTACCTATTTTGGTCATTATCATCATCGTCCTATAAGTAGTTATTATTATTATTATTATTATTATTATTATTATTATTATTATTATTGTTGTTGTTGTTGTTGTGGTTGTTGTTGTTGTTGTTGTTCCGCGGGTTTAAGAAAATGCATTAATATAAGAGAGTCGAAATTGGAAGTATTAAGCAAAGGTATACCATGCAATGATCCGAACCATGAGCCTTGGTACTTTCATTTTGACCAGATTTTTTTATTGATATGGAGAACTAATCTTAATATGAACGAAGGTAGTACATTCATCTACTTATTTAAAAAACAATATTTTGTGAGAAAGATAATGCTGTCTCAATGATAAATATGCCACGATATTAATTTTGTAATGTAAGATAATAAGCAGTGATAATGAAATTGAGTTCACTGTGATTAAATGTATTGATAAGCGTTTTAGTCCTGTTGCCAATTGAGTTTTGGATGATAACAATTCAATATGTTTAATAAAATATTGTAGCGATTTCAGTCAGTTCGAGACATGTTCCAACCAACAGCTTTTATAGGGATTGGCGTAATAGATGGGTTCCAAGTATGATAACCTATAACTTCTACAATATCAACAGATCTAGTTGGCCACACGTAACTGC
>NC_090725.1:21094207-21099207 GCF_036898095.1 Palaemon carinicauda | reverse complement strand
GAACTGAAAAGAGAAGCCATTCATCCATTTTGTAGGAACCTCAAATTGATTATGAATCAGACTTTAAAAACTATTTACTGATGGACCCAAACTCTTTATACATTTTATCGTAAAACTTAAGACCTTTTATAACTAAGCAGGACACGTGTATGAAAGGAAGCATTTTCCCAGAAGCACATCTGGAGGCATCACAGAATCACATATGCCTGACTCATAATAATCTATCAGTGAACTGAGGATGTTATTGTTGTTAACGTTCAATGTATAGTCTATATTATTCCAAGAAATACCTGTTTGAGACTGGTCATACTTCGGATTATGTGTTGTTAACTAAATCCAAATTGTTTCAGTGATAAAGATAAAATGTTAGAAATTTGAAATTTGTTGCCCCTGTTGTCGTAGAGAGAGAGAGAGAGAGAGAGAGAGAGAGAGAGAGAGAGAGAGAGAGAGAGAGAGAGAGAGAGAGAGGGGGGGGGGAGGGAATACGTATTTTCCTCATGATCAAACACTTCGAGCAAATGAGACTTCTGTGTTCATAATTGAAACAGATTCTGTTATGCTATACTTATATATCGAAACGCCATAATTTAGTTGTGCAAATGTCTTCTCTACCAACCTCCGACTTTTGTTTATTTCTCCAATTAGTGTAGCTCTTTCTTGTAATGACCCATTATGGATTCCATATTCTTTTTGCCTTGTAAACCATTTTATTTATTTCTGCTACACATTCATTACTGTCTTTGTAAACATTTGCATTGATGTTTTATATACATGGGCTCTGCCAGTACTGTTTGATTAGGTGATCCTCTCTTCCATCTCAAAGTCAGTTTTCCTCTGTAACTGGATTGCAACTAGTCAAGTTTATAGGGAAGGTGATACCTAATCTTCTAAAAGTTAGTTAATCCGGTAAACAAGTAAAACTTCGCCCATAATGCCACTCTACCTCCGGAGACTGTCTGACGCTCAGACTCTAAGAACACTGGCACTTTCCGACACACCTATTGGTGCTCGTTATTGACGTCATTAACGCTTCTTTCACAATGTTAACTGGTAACAATAGTGTTCGACGGACACTGTTTGACCGTGTGGACGCACCTTAAGGTATCGCCAGTAAAAATTTTAAGGCAATTGATGCATCGGTTCTTGAGATCCCGAAGAGCAATGGTTTGAAATCATTTTTCTTTGGGCATAGGGGGCGCTGCATGTACCTGCACGATTCTTATACTTCTCCCACGTGGGTCATACTGCTGCTCACATTTGAAAGCAAACACTTTAAAATTGGCCGAGTTATTAGCGATCAAAAATCAGATAAGAATAATAACAATAATAAGAAAGCATGGGTGATACCAATAGAACTCCACATATAGTGTGGAGTTCTAATAATAATGATAAAATCAATGAAAATTTTTAGGTAAATACTTTTAATAACGAAACTATAATAATGAAAAAATCCTTCGATAAGCTCATCCGCAATGCAAATAAACGCAAGTATTGGATATAACTCTATGGAGGAGGCGAGTGTTGTAATGACATTTTCAGTGACATATCACAAGATTGCTGACACAAGATATTGGGAACGCTAAAGAGACAGTATTATTTCGATATGTGGGAAATTCAGCAATGATTACGGTCCACCCCAAAAGCCAAAACAAAGTCCTTCGAAAGAATTCAACCGTGTTAACCCATACGAATGGGGGAAAAAAGCACGATAAAAGAAGAAGAATTAGTATTGTTAGTTGTGTCGAACCCTATGCTTTGTTTATGTAATGATCGTCATCTATTATGGTTTCATTAATTTTTACATATGTTTAAACAACAGAAAAAAATATATCGTAACTAGATCAAATGTAGGGTTAGTAGAATGGCAGCAAGTTTTGCTTGCAAATCTGCACAACATTCCCGGTTCCTTGGCACATTTCATCGAGACGAGAAAGCCATTTCACGGAGACATTTAAATCCCTATGGCGTGGGGAATGTTGGCTGAAGTGAGTAGTGACCGTAACAAAGAAGTCTTCTTGGGAGACAAAGTTTAAGAAAATATATACAAATAACGATAAATTCTCATTGACTGTATTTGAGAATATACTAAAGAAGTCTTACTGAATTTGAAAAATGATAATAGAAATTTAGTGTAAAAATATAGTATTTTATTGTGCCACATGTTTTCCGTTCAGATGTTTTGTGCTTAAATATGAGGAAAATTATAAGAACAGGCAAGAAGTTAAAATTTTCAAGTTTCCCGAAAATGAAGAGTGAAAAAATAAATGGCTTTGAAATATCAAAGAGAAGATTTTCGACCTACGCTAAATCATCGGGTATGTTGGAGATTTGTTAAGTATACTCTCTCTCTCTCTCTCTCTCTCTCTCTCTCTCTCTCTCTCTCTCTCTCTCTCTCTCTCTCTCTCTCTCTCTCTCTCTATCTCTCTCTTATACTGTATATATATAAATATATATATATATATATATATATATATATATATATATATATATATATATATATATATATATATATATATAGTGTTGATCCTGTAGTCCCTATGAACGAGAATCTAGTCAACATAATTGGTAGGCGTATCCCTTCTCGTGTACTAAGGTACCAAGTGAAGGACAAACCATGGTTCAATGATGATTTTAGACTTGCTTATTTGGATAAGCAGGAGGCCTATCATCTCTGGAAAGGTAACAGATCAAACCTAACCTGGAATAACTATACTCGGCTTAGAGCTTTTGCTCAGAGAGTTTAAGCTTCAACTGGAAAAGAACACAATTTAACCATAAAAGAAACCCTTTCTGGTACAACCCAAGAGCATAAGTGGTGAACTACCCTTAAATCTGCAGTCTTTGGTTTAAATACAAGAATTCCTCCTTTACTTAAACCAGATGGCTCTGTCACTCGCTGTCTGAAGGAAAAGGCAACCCTTTTGGCAGATGTGTTTGACAGAATGCAGAGTAATGAGAAACTTGGACTTCCTCATTCCAGTTTTCTTGATGGTAAAGTAACTAGTTTAGCTTTTCGATCTCGTGAAATAGAAGCTTTCTTGACGGGCTTTGAAGCTTATGGAGGTGTAGACCCAAATGGTATTTTTCAATTGTTTTTTATAAAGACTACAGATTTCTTATCACCAAAGTTATCTGTCATTTTACGCAAAGAAGGAAGAAGAGGAGCTTTTAGCACTTGTTGGAGAATGGGTAATGTTACTCCACTATGGAAATGTGTTTGTGGTAGCTCAAGTCCAACTGATTACCGCCCAGTTTCCATAGCTCCCATATTATCTAATTTGTTTGAACATTATTTGGCAAAACGTCTTAATAGGTATGATGAAGGTAATCATCTGTTCCCTAGTTTGCAATTTGGTTTTCATAAAGGCATTGGATCATGTGATACCCTTCTTACAGTGTGCAATGCTGTTCAGAAAGCTCTTGTTTGTGGCCAGGAAGTTCGTATGATTGGCCTTAATTTTAGTGGTGCCTTTGACCGTATTAATTATGAGGCCTTTGTTTTCAAACTGAAACAGTTGGGAGAGGGTGGGTCATTTCATAGCATCATTATAGATTTTTTAAATAATAGATCATAAAGAGTTGTTGTTGATGGGCACTGCAGTGAGTATAGGAGAGTGATATCTCGTGTTCCTCAAGGTAGTGTTCTTGGCCCATTACTTTTCATACACATGACATGTGGTTTGGTTTAGAAAACAAGATTGTTGCATATGCAGATGATGCTACTCTCTCTGCATCAATTCCATCTCCTGAATGTAGATTTGGGGTTGCTGAATCCCTTAATAGAGATCTAGGTAAAATTGAGTGCAAGGAGCAAATTATGGGGTATGAAGTTGAATCCTAACATAACTCAAGTATGAATGTAATTAGGTCAAGGGTTGTGGCTCCTCATCATCTGGATCTTAGCATTAATAATGTTTCTTTAACATTGTATGACTTTTGTAAAATTTTAGGTTATTCTTGATTGCAAATTTACTTTTGAAAAACACATTAGGTCTGTGTCTTCTTCAGTTGCATAAAAGATTGGCTCGTTGAGAAAGTCCTTCAAGATTTTTCATGATCAATCTATTCTGAAAAAGTTTTTTATTTCTTTAATTTTACCTTGTTTTGCTTATTGTTCTCCTGTCTGGTCTTCAGCTGTTGATTCTAATCTTAATTTGTTGGACAAAAACTCACGATCTATTAAATTTATTATTCTTGATCTATTTATTAATCTCTGACACCGTCGGTCAATTAGTTCATTATGCATGTTGCATGAGTGGTTTTATAATTCTGACCACCCCTTACATTCAGATCTTCCCGGACAGTTCGATCCTGTTCGTAATACTAGGTTTGCAGTTAATTCTAATAGTTAGGCCTTCTCCATCATGATGTTCAATACTACATAGTACTCTAGAAGGTTCACTCCAGCATTGACCAAGGTGTGGAATGATTTTCCTAATCGGGTAGTTGAGAACTAAATTTACGTTACGTTTGCTCCTCAAATGTGGATAGCCGTAATGGTTTACCTGTTAACACACACACACACACACACACACATATATATATATATATATATATATATATATATATATATATATATATATATATACATATATATATATATATATATATATATATACATATACATATATATATATATATATATATATATATATATATATATATATATATATATATATATATAGATATATATATATATATATATATATATATATATATATATATATATATATATATATATATATATATATATATAAATATATATATATGTATATGTATATATATATATATATATATATATATATATATATATATATATATATATATATATATATATATATATATATATATATATATATATATATATATATATATATATATATATGTCTGCGTGTATAGATGTGTGCGTTAACAGGTAAAGCATTACGCTCATCCGCATTTGAGAAGCAAAAGTAACATAAATCTAGTTGTCAGATTTTTAGATGAATATATTATCCAAG
>NC_090725.1:21064207-21089207 GCF_036898095.1 Palaemon carinicauda | reverse complement strand
GTAGACCCTTTTGTACAATTACAAGAAGCTAAAAGTTTTATAGATTTTTCTAAGGGGGATGCGAGTGCGTATTTAAGAGGTGTTTCATTTCAAGAAGCAGTTACCTGGGATGATTTCAAAGTTAGGTTACGCGCGATCTATGGGGGTGAGGAAGCCTTGGATGTAGTATTAACGTTACGAAATACACTTAATCAAGCCACTATGAATCGGCTTAAGGTTATTGAGAGAGCAGCTCTCATAGCTGATAGGCTTAACGAATATCAGGACATTTTAGGTCATTCCACTTGGGTTACTAACGATAACATCTCCGTGAAAGATTTTTTACGATTAATGTATTTAACTTGCACGACACTTATGTTGCCTGAAGCTTTAGTGCGGTGTTTTGATAAGAAGTTAACGCCTGCAAGTACGGAATTGGATGTCTATAAACAGATAAAGAAACACATGCCCAAGTGTCCAGATCTCGATCCCGTGTTAACTCAAGTTTTTGCAAAGAATGAAACAAAGCCACAAACAGTGAACGTAGTTAGCAGTCCAGTAGCGGGAATGACGTGTTATAACTGCAAACGTCAAGTTCACTTAAGCGCAGACTGTAGAACGAAATTTTGCTCGATTCACAACACTGCAACACATTCATATAGTCAATGTTACTCGCGTAAGACAACAATATCCCAGAAATACGCAGTCAATTCCACAGTCAGTTCCATATGGAAATAAAAAGAAAAATCCTCATTTTAACAATAAGAAGAAACAACCAAATGTCAATGCAGTTTAGAGTCCAAAACAAACAAACACTTCTTCAAATATCGCTGAGCCTGGGTCGTCAAACCCGACCTCGCAATGTCAGACTAATTTTCAGAATGTGCAGAGCAAAGCAAATACCACATAGTTAACTCTAGAGGGGAAGAGAGTGATGTTGGGTCAAGGTCATTCATGTCAACATCAATAGTATTGAATAATCAATTTAATGTTTTATCAGATAAATGTGAGACAATAGATTTTCCTATGAAACACACGGCCGAATTAAGTAAAACAGTGCATGCTCCCGTAGATTTGCAACGAATTCATACAATAATAAGCCAAAATGAGTTACGGCCAACCTTATATGCTGTAAATTTGGAACACAAATCCTTTACGTTATTTTTTGACTCTGGTAGTCCACGTAATATCATGGATTTGAAGACACATCATTTGTTGTATTCGAACTTTCCGATTGAAAAATCCGGAATTAGACTTTCGGGTATAGGAAATAATGAATTAAATGTCATAGGCATAACTCATGTTCAGTTCAGAGTCGGTAATCGCACGTTTGCCGATACATTTGTTGTTGTAAAAAACATTAATATGTATCCAGCTGTAATTATAGGATACCCATCTATGGGAAATCAAAACATTATCTTAGCCCCTGCCAAGCACGGCGTGTATATCAAAGGGAAATTCTATAAGTCTTCTAATACCTTAAAATCAGTTTTGGATAAAAAGGAGACGACAAATGTAACCGTAACGTACGTTGAAGAACCAATAACTTGTCTCACTAATAAAGAAATAATATACGTGACCCAGCAGAATTCTCGTTCACCCGTAATATCATCTTGCACGCAATCTATCGAACCAAACGTACCTTCGAATTTAATAGTGCAAATAAAGAAAACATTACCGGGATCTGAAATATTAATCCTTTCCGATACTTAGAAAACTAACGGATTGTCTGTCACACAAGCTATTTATACAGTAGGCTCACATCAACAATGTAATATTGAAGTCTGTAATCATTTAAATAACACTTCAGTAATTCACAAAAATCAACATATCTTGGATGTAGAAGTTTATAAACATCGTATTCTTACCGTTGCTGAAATCAATCACTCTCAATCAGTTGCGGATGAATCCCTTTTGCGATCTATTAAAAATAAAATCAATAAGGACATTCAAGACGAAGAAATTCAGAAGAAAATTTTTGAACTTTTAACTAAATATACAGATGTCTTTTCCACTACGGATGGATCCTTAGGAAAAACAGATGTGATCGAGCATCAAATAAGGTTAAAAGACAAGCAGAAAATTATATATGTACCCTCGCACAGATTCCCTGTGAAATTCCAGAATGAAATAAATGATGAAGTAGGTAAAATGCTAGAAGAAGGAGTCATTAGGAAATCAAACAGCCCTTATAATTTTCCTTTAATAGTTGTACCGAAAAAAGATCGAACATGGCGTATCTGCGTCGACTTTCGTCGTCTAAACGAGGAAACGATCCCTGATCGATTCCCAGTGCCATGTACTGACGATATTTTGTCTTTGTTAGGTCAGAATAAATATTTTACCAGTTTGGACTTACTTAAAGGCTTTCACCAGATATCATTAGAAGAAGATAGTATCCCATACACAGCCTTCAGCACAGCCAGGGGACATTATGAATTTTTAAGGATGCCTTTTGGTTTACGTTGTGCTCCTATAACATTTACAAGTATGATTAACATAGTGTTTGGAGACTTGTTAGGGGATATATTGCATGCCTATATGGATGATCTTGTAATTTTTTCCAACACCTTAGAAGAACATCTACGTAAGTTAGAACTAGTACTACAGAGATTAAGACAACATAACTTAAGGGTAAAGATTAGTAAGTGTGAATTTTTCAAAACAGAATTAATATATTTGGGTTTCATGGTGTCAAGCCAAGGTCTTAAAGTAGTCCATGATAAGGTGTCGGCTATACGTAATTTTCCCATACCTACTAATGTCAAGGGAATACAGCAATTTCTGGGTTGTAGTGGATATTACAGGCGTTTTATACGCAACTATTCAATAATAGCCGCTCCTTTAACTGATCTTACGAAGAAGGGCGTAGATTTCATATGGTCTGAGCAACATCAACAGGCGTATAATACATTGAAAGATGAACTGTGTAGTTCTCCTATCTTAAAATTTCCTGACTTCGGTAAGGAATTCTTCATTGCAACAGACGCCTCAGACTTAGGAGTAGGAGGGGTATTGCTTCAGCAATATGATAAACAATTTTTCCCGATAGCTTTCTATTCTCGAAAATTGAGAACTTCCGAAAGAAAGTATGCAGTAATAGACAAGGAAGGGCTAGCTATTGTTAATTCGCTAGTGCATTTTAAGTTCATAATTTACGGTTATCCCGTTAAGGTTCTTACTGACCATAAACCACTAACAGAGTTCTTTAAAGGCTTCAACCACAGCCCTAAACGAACTCGGTGGCATTTGATCATTCAAGATTTTGGTGCAAGAATCGGGTATTTACCTGGGAAAGCAAATATCATTGAGGATGCATTATCACGCAACCCCGTGTCATCTAGTACGGAGCCTTTAGCTGAATTAATAGATATATCAACATCCATGCCTATTGTAAAAACAATATCTGAACAAGAAGATTTAGGCTGGAGCGCTGAATTGTTACAGACTGAGCAAAGAAAAGATCAGAAAATAGAAACAATTATAAATGCTTTGAAAGGCAATCATAAGGAAAAGTAATATATAAAGTATAAGCAGCAGAATTATATAATCAAAGATAATATTCTGTGTAGGACTGTGACAAGGAAAACCCGCAATACACCACATGTAACTAACGACCAGGTAGTAGTACCAATCTCACTTATTTCCACTGTCCTGAATTGGTTGCATTCAAATCCATTACATGGACACCCGGGGTTCTCATTAATGTCACAGAAAGCCAAATCATTGTTTTATTGGCATACAATGCTTACAGATATAAAAAGACACATAGCTAATTGTCGCACATGTCAGGAAAACAAAGGGCATATGAAAACACCTGTCAGCCTAGGAGCTTATCCTGTGCCCAATCAACCCTTTGAAAGAATACATTTAGATTTGTTAACAGGATTTTACGAGTCAGACAGAGGAAATAAGCACCTCTTAGTAATTATAGATGCTTTAACTCGATATACAGAACTAATAGCGCTTAAAACTAAAACTGCGATTGAATGCGCTAGGAAGTTTTACGAGTGTTACATTTGTAAACATGGAATTCCACACATGATAATCTCAGACTCGGGTGGTGAATTTAATAATCACTTTCTTACCTCATTGTGTGAATTCCTCAGCATAAAGAAAATAAATACCATGATATATCACCCAGAGTCGAATGGGCTAGTGGAAAGAGCAAATAGGAAGATATTGAATATATTAAGGGTAACGCTAGGGGGATCAGACCCCAACTGGGATATTGCAATACCGGCGGCACTGAGTACTCTGAATCATTCATATCATATATCAATTAAAATGTCACCGCATGAAGCATTGTATGGTACCCCAGTTAGAACGCCTTTCCATGTATTAACGCCTACAACTAATCTATCAAATCCTTTAAAAGAATGTATAAATGCAAGTATAAGTCGATATGATATCCTTCGAAAGAATTTAGAAGAATCACAAATCATAATGAAAAGGAATCATGATAAAACAGCGAAACCAACTAAAACATATACCGTGGGTGATAACGTATATATTCAAATCAATGTACGAAAAGGGCTCAATTATAAACTAACACCTAAGTTTGAAGGCCCATTTAACATTTTGGAAACATTAACGGCCAATAGGTTTAGAGTTCAAAACGTATCCCAACCCACGGATGAGAGAATAGTACCATTGGCTCACATAAGAAATTAAAAAGAAAAGAGAGGAAAAGAAGTGAGGGAAAATTTTTTATTTTATTTTATGTGATTAAAAGTTTTCTTTTTAATACAGGAGTAATTACATATATTTTTCTCGTTACAGGTTTCCAAGATGAATTTTTTGTTGTTGGGAGTGATATTGTTCGCTCAGACATTTTTCTCGTGTGGGATGAGCTCTAAAACTAAAAGTATAAATTTTAAATATGTCACTATAGTTGAAAGACAAGAAGACATTTTTATTACATCAACCAACGTAATTGTAGAAGTGAATATGCAAGCAATTTTTCTTCAAGAGAATGATGTCACTAGCTTAAGAACCGCCATTTCAAGGTTTTCTGCCTCATTGGATGAGTTGCATAGAAGACATTTTCATTTGACTGCAGAGAGTTTGCTTGGATCAACATTAAAAGTTGCAGAGATGCTATCTGATGACTTGAAAAATAAGACTGACGAGACAGGATCTTTGGCTTATGACCTTTTGATGTGGACTGTAGGACACTAACATAAAGAAAGACGAAATCCGTTTATTTATGCTGCATTAAGCATCTTTGGGTCTGTTGCAAGTTTAGGTTTAGGAATTTCCAATCGTCTTAAAATTAGTAATCAAAATAAGAAAATTGAGTTCTTGACTCATGAAGATGAATTGATTATGCCAGAACTAAGGAATCAGTTAGCTTCAATCAATAAAATTATGGATTTAGTAAATGAACATTCAAATAATATCGTTCAGATTATGGAAGTACAGGATTTGTTGGCAACATTAACGTATTATGATTCAAAGATAGATCACATACATAACAGAATTGCACATTTCATTGAGAAATCCAAGGATTATGTAGAAGCTATCACGTTAGCAACTAAAGGTGTACTGTCGCCCCATTTGTTGCCTATAAGTTACTTAAAGTTAATTCTGGAGAACGGAAGGGATAAACTAGGCTATGTTCCTTTGTTAGACGAACATAGGTTAGAATTTTATTACAGCCTAATTACAGTAAACGTAGATAATAACAAGCTTATGATTACAATTCCCTTTGATTCTTCTGATGCCTGGCAATCTTACAGGATATCACCATTTCCGACTTTCATGACGAATCACTCAAATCCAGTAATATCCAGTTTGACAGGACACGTATTGATTTCCCCAGACAAGGAAACATATACGGTCATTAAAGACTTAAATCAATTAACTCACTGTTCAGATGCAATAGATAGAAAAATATGTACAGCTGACTCATTTGAATTCCATAAAAACTTAATGGATTCATGCGAGTTAGGTATAGTGCTAGACGGTGCTCTCTCCCATACAAGTGAAAATTGTCTGGATAAGCTTCATCCCTTTGACAATAATGAGTTCAATTGCAGACTGAACAATGGCTCGTGGATACGATATGACAAGGACGGCTTCAATGTATCATGCCCTGACGGATCCACGTCCTTCACCCACATCTTCGTCGCAGCAGATGGTTGTATCGGGACTTCCCCTAATTCCATGGTAACTGGTCTACGGACACTCATCAGAGAACGAGCCTACTTCGCGAACTTCACGTGGACCTCTACAATGCCAGCACTCCCTCTCCCGTATAACAGACATGTTGCAAAGCGGTTGATGAAGCTTACCGAAAGGGACCACCTGTCATCGACTTATAAGGAAATCCTTCACCCCATACTACTAGCAGGTCTGGCTTTCACGGTGGTGATATTTATCGCCGTGAACATCCTTGTTTGGCGTAGGTTACGGCACAGCATGCAGCTACAAAGGAACGTTTCGCCTTGTCCCGACAATACTCCCTACTTGATTCAGTTTAAAGCCGTTTGAGTGGCCACCTCATTTGCTAAAGGAGTAAATTGTCGGGAAGTGTTTGTAAGAAAAGCTGTTAGTACGCTAGTAATATGTAATTGAAGAAATTTTCTACATTTGCATTGTTAAAAATACATTTAAAACAACATTTAAAAAAAAAAAGATATAAATCATTTTTCTCTCGGCATCTAATAAAAATATATAAGCCGGAATGTTAAAAAGAAATGAGAGAGAGAAAAAAAATATATATATATAACAGAATCTATGGGCATATAATAAAGTATATCAGCCCTATATATATATATATATATATATATATATATATATATATATATATATATATATATATATATATATATATATATATATATATATATATATATATATATATGTACGAAACCGTGGTATGTGTACGTACCAGGAATTCGTGTTTGTGCACTAAAAAATTAAGTATTATGTTAATATGTGTTTCTGACAAAGGTAACAATTATTCTTTAACAAGTTACCGAATCATATGTCAGTCAGTAGTTTTTTTTTGGTACCATATAATCATTTGCTAGCAATGTACCATATATATGATCTTTATTTTATCATATATTTTTTTTTTGCTTTGGTAATATCTTTTTCATATGCATTATTGTTATTATTTTTTAATGTGCCTATTTGGACATTCGTCCTCGTTTGATTATGGCTAAAGTTAAACAAAGAATAATACATATGTCCAGTCACACCTAGTAACCATGTTTTGGTTTGTTAAATTTTTGTGAAAAAATTGAGATTGCTGGCCGAGCTTATGTAATAGTTAAAATAGTTAATATTACATGTTTAAAACACATGACGTAATATGTCATGTTGGATGAAGGTGCTAGCCGTGGGACTTGCTGTAGTCATTCAAATCATAAACAGGACGTACAATGCAGCCTCGACAATGTGACATTTTTCTTAACTGTCAACACCATGCATCAGCGTGTGAAAGTTTGTGACGTCACCGGATGCAGGTGTCTTCCGAGATTGTGACGAAACTTATATAAACTAAGCATACGATATCTGTGATATCGATAAGTTAGTCAGTTCATATCTATACTTCACCAGAATTGGTCATCTGACCAACCCAGCTCCTTCCAGTGATGGAGATGTTTAACTCTGTTGTTTTTAGAGGATAAATACTTTTAAAGCTAGTAAGATGTATTCTGTTATCCAGTTATACACATCTGAAACAACACATACTCAATGTGTGCTTATAAAAGTAGCACACCAATATATATATATATATATATATATATATATATATATATATATATATATATATATAGATTTATATATCTGAAATTTGAATTTATAAAAGTTAATGAGATTTTCAGTGAATATTGATGAGTAGTGTTGCTATGGGGTGATGTCATCTTGAAGATGTGTGGCCAAATTACATAATTTAAGGGTCTTATATTGGTTTCTGAGTGAGCTAATGGGGAAATACCCTATGTCAAATGGCCCGATCGGAAGAACTTTCATTTTCTTTTCTTTTTTGCATCTTTTAATAGCTCATATTCACTATTTTTATACTTGTTTTGTAATAAATGGTGGTAAATACGTAAGATATTTTAATGATTAGGTTGTTTTTGGCACAAATTTTTAAAGTAATGGTCTTTTGTCAAATTAATATCGGTTTTTATTTCACCCCCGTCACAAGTTTGGTGTTTTTGTGCATTGGACATTGAAAATTGACATGGGCGTTCCCATATTATCCTACTTCGGTGTCAAGATCACCATAAGAACTCAGGACAAGTGTACATAATTTTATTGGCTTTTCTCTCTTTATGTATTTTCATCAAGTTATTTTTTTATGAATATTTGTAATAGATAGTGAATATCATCCCTTTTTTCCCTTTACTCCTAACATAGAATTAAGGAATTATTAGTGACCAATGTCCAAGTTTCAGTTTTTTTTATATCTTTAATGATGAGGTAGTTATTTGATCCGAAAATTTAGGTCACCTTGTGTGTATCAGGTTATCGATGGCGGACCACAAATTTAAGGTTACTAATACATTGTACAGCTAAAAATACAACACACAAATTATATCTGACACATTCATACGATAGATAGAAGGGAGTAAGCAAACACTAAGATATGACCAGTGTCTTTCAAATAGCCACCCAAAATAAAGATATTTCTTCAGCAAAATATCTGCATTACTCTCTTGGTGGGGGGGGGGTTGAATTGTCTTATCAGCTTATCTGTAAAGAATGTAACAGGACTAGCTCTCACGCAATATGAAATAAATGTATCGAAATATAAATCTTGCCAATAGTACTTTGACAACATGTAATCGGATATGGCACAAATAAATCGTTATTTATAGATCAATATTTCCATATTTTTAACTCTGGAAAGTACGCCTAAGATTATATAACACAGTAGAAATAGAATCTGCCAGATATAATAAAGTATGAATTAAAATGTTCATCTTTTCCCTATGAACAAAAATTTTGCTCTTAAATCATTATTGTCATCAAAAGGCTGCAAGACACTATCATACTTCATATTAGTCACTTTCCTCTCCCTCTATATTCACTTGCGCATCACTTGTTGTCAGAAACGACAATATTAAGACACTTTTCTTCATTGTTTGCTTCATATTTGCACAGTTGGGAAATTTGAATTTTACTTCTGCAACGTCCACTACATTTACTGTACTTTTAGAACAGTTACATCTAACAAATACCACTACAACTGCAGGAGTTGGTGCCATTTGTTACAAATAGGGAGTATATGTGCCAATTATCTCTCTGAATCCCTCGACATTTAGTTAGATCTAAAAATTGTTGGGTGAGCCACATTGTCTTGCATCCAACTACTAGCCAGTAAATGGATCCTGTTAATATGTTCAATAATAGCACTCTAGGCTGGTTGCAATTTATCCACACCTTGCTTTAACATTCAAACGACGAAATAGGTACCACCTAAGTTCTGTGGCTGCTGTAAAGCTTGAGTTGAATATATGAATGATTCCCATCCTTGTAAAACACTGTGAAGCTTTTGGATCATCACCAAGCCCTGTCACTGCCTTGATTACTGTGTCATTGGCTTTCATAAATGCTTTGAAACAAGTTAGTTTTCCTTTTGCAAGTGTGTGGCCTATGGTATCACATCCACTATTAGCATAAAAGCCAGGCACTGCTGCAATCATGAATGACGTTAACCTTCATCTGCCTTCTATGGTCATCAGTTCCCATTATCATGATAGTCCCTTTGCTTAGATGCAGAAATCTTCGTAAGGCAAGAACCAATACATCAGTGTCTGAACAGTAGATATGTCCGATATTACCAGCGTGTTTTATTGCTGTAGCTTCGAGTATTAATAAGGTGTCTTCTTCCTCCTTGAGGTGTCCTCGCTACTGAGAAATGTGCTGTAGTCCTGTATGCAAGTATTGTCATCTACTTAGTTAATCATATTTTTTATTTTGCCAGATGTACATAGCTCTCTAGTATGATCCTTCAGCGAGTTCTCTACAGAAAAATCTTTAAATATTATGTATGCCTCTATGTATCTGATAACTTCAATTCAATTCCACATACATGAGATTCTGAAAGCTCCTTGCAACTGTGCATATCAGCCTTCTGGGGACAAAGTTCATTCACTATTGCTATGCCATCAAATAACATGAAGTCATTCTCATCTGAATGCACTGTGGATCTCCGGGAATGTAACAATGCTGTTGTGTCAGGTGCAAAATCTTACAAAATGTGGATGAGCTTGCATTTATCCAAACATGAATGAAGAGAACCACCATCTTCATCAGCGTGCTCTTGATATTGGGATCTCATAGTTCAAAATCACTTCTTCCAAATCCAGTTCTTTTGATGACTTGGCAATGATGAGATGCATGGACAAAGAATTGGATGATTTTAGGGTAATACTTTTAGGGTTTTACCTTTTTGAAACCACATATTTTTCTCAACATCCAATCGTTCCTGCACAAACTGTGAAAGTGCCCTTTCAACACTGTATTTTGTTTCTAGTTGTACTAAAAATATAATGAAAACTATGGTAATTGGTAGGGTTGGCGGCCATTTTGGACGCCTTTTTGAATTTTCCAAACATTTAATTAAGAAAATCATTTCATAATTTACTTCATAATGGGACATTAAAAGCATTCAAGACAAAATTAAGTAGAATATTACATTTATTACCTAGATAGGAGGCTTTTGATTATAATTTCACGACACTTGTCGTCTTTCTTGGATTTGGTCAAAGGCAGCGGTCAGAAAAAATGAAAGCCCTCTTTATTTTTCAAGTTTCTTATGTCCCAAATACTTCAAAAAGTACAAGTTTCCAATTCTTATCTGAATAGCTTACAGGAATACAATTTGTTACGTAAGGACATGCACTATTTCATCTACGCACTATAACAATCCTTTATAAAGTATGGATATCTCTGCTTTATGCAGGTATCCTTAAATACTTCCTGTAGATTATTGTATATATTATCTTTCTTATATGCACCCTTTACAATTCATAAGTTCTTTATGTTACAAACGCATGAGCAGGAGTCGCGCTGTCAGCACTCTGTGCATGCGCATAGGGAGTCTTCTTGGTTCTCTTGGCATGAGCTGTACGCTTTGCAGAGCATCACTTTGCATAGCCCGTTGCTGTATGTAGCAAATGCAATCTATGACTCAGGATTTTATTTCTCCATCCCTGTAGTCATCTGTCTTCATCTACAAGACTTCATCACCTATCACCATAATGCAGTGACTAAACCATTCAGCATTTTAAGGGAACACCGGAATCCAGCATCTGCATCGAGCCGCCATTTCCCCTCGACTATATGTGGATTTTACAGTGTCTGTCTTTTGTTTGCGAACCGTTCGTGCAGTTCCAGTGCAGTGTGGTGTTAATGATTTGATGTTAGTGGGTAATATTTCTCTTATGTGTCGAGCCCTTCTTCATGCCCATATAAGAACCCTTTTACCCCTACTTACCTCAGGAAATCTAGGTGCGACCACTGTCTTTCATCAACGGAAACGCACTGCCAGTGACTGCTGCCCGGCGCTCTACCCTACCTACCAGGAGCCCTCCCATACTCCTTCCCTGTTGCCATTTGCCACTTTACGGTAATTTTTAAAATAAAAGCTGTAGGAAGTCCATTTTATCTTTTCATCTTTTCTTTTAAACTGTGGGTGACAGCTCAAAACGTTTTGTAATGTCGACTACCTCACATCAAGACGAGTCTGGGGATATGCAACATGACCAGGACAATGAAGACCGCCAGTTGCCTTCACACCCAGCCTCACCAACAGACCGTCAAACCCCACCAGGTTTTTCAATGATGGAAACCCCGCCTTTACTCTCACCGCACCTGACTATACCACCTTTAACAGCTACAGGTGGGGAGTTAAGGCTCCTTATCAAGTATCTGGAGGAATCTCGAGAGGAGGATCAACGTCGCCACGAGGAAGAACTACGGCGCCAAGAGGACAACTTAAGAAGAGAGGAGGAAGCCCAGAGTTTCACCACCCTGTTATGCTACTCATGGTCAACCCTGCCCACCAGCAAGCAACACCACCGGACTCGTAACAACTTCCAACTTAATCCTCAGTACCTTCAAGCGCCCAGCCGCCACTCCCACAGAAAGCCATCGCCCAGACCCCATCGCCCTTACATCCCAATGCCAAATACCAAGTGTTTAGGGAATGGCGTAGACTCTGGGATGACTACAGTGTGATGATTGACTTAGGGACTTTACCTACCAGGAAGCAGGTAATACAACTTCGTACGTGACTCAGCCTGGAGACTCAAAGAATACCCGAACACACACTCAACGTGCCACCAGACTCAGATCGGAGCGTGGAGGAAGTCTAAAATGTTCTCCAGGAATACATCAAGAATCTGCGAAATTAATCTTTACGTCGCAGGGACCTGCTTTCCTGCAAACAGAGGGAAGGGGAAAGCTTCAGTGATTTCTACGTCAGACTGAAGCACGTAGCAGAGGAAATCGACGTCTGTCGTGGCCAGTGTGCAGTTTGTGAGGAAACTCAGCTAAAGATGATCATCATCATGGGAGTCAGAGATAAGGAGCTCACACAAAAACTTATTGCCCTGGACACCTCAGCTTCATTGGCCACCATGATCAATGAATGTCCCTCCTCTGAGGCCAAAAGGACAGCCACCACTGCCATAAGTGCCCCCTCCTTCTAAATTTTGTGCTGTCTCTAGTTACAAAAAAACCAAAGGACATGGCAGTAAAGGTGTTACTTCTCATCCCACTCTAACAGGGACACTTCATGCCTTTCCTGCACAAAGAAGCATGGCTCTGCAGGAAAGTGTCCAGCTGCCGACAGCATATGCGGAAACTGTGCTGACAAGGGACACTGTAATAAAACTTCAAAGTGTCCTGCCATCAAGGCCACGTGTAGAAACTGTGGCCGAGTGGGTCACTACGACAGATGTTGCCGAAAGTAGATGAATGCCAAGCAGGGCAGCGCACCCAAAGCCACGCCTCCCTCCAGCAAGCCTTCAAATTGTCGTAAGGTTGAGGCTCTTTCCACATCAACTTGCCCTTCACCAGCACCCATAACCCTCAACCTCACCTACAAGGGTGAAACATCCAAGATTATGAGGCTGCCAGACACAGGAGCTGACGTAACAGTGATGGTTCCTCAGCACTTGGAACTGCTTCAAATCACCAGGAACGAACTACAACGTTCTGCCACCTCAGTGACACTCACAGTATATGGATCACAGATTACAACAATTTTAGGTGCCCTTAAGGCCACTCTGTCTTTGGGCAACCGATCCTGTCATGCCATGATCCAAGTTCATGAAGGTATCCAGATGGCACTCCTGTCCTATGCACACTGCAAGGACGGCCATCATACCGCCATCCTTTCTACGGCCCATCCTAGAGGTCGTCCACGTGAACCGATATAAGGAGCTACCCCTCCATGCCAACTCGACCCTGCTGAGGCACGAGAATATTTCCTTAGAACCTTCCCTGATATGGTTGTGTCTAAAGAGGACCTTAAAGCAGCTCCACTGATGACAGACCTCCAATGAAAATCCACCTTAAAGAAGACGCTGTTCCATTTGCCATTCACACCCCACGGCAGATCCCCTATGCTTTCCGCAAATCTGTCAAGATAGAACTAGATTTTATGGTCCAGCAGGGTATCATTAAGCCTTGTGGAGACGAGCCATCGGAATGGTGCCACCCTCTAGTTGTCATCCCAAAGGCAAAGGGAGTTCACATCACAGTGGATCTCACCAAGCTAAACACTCAAGTCTCTAGACCAGCCCACCCTTCGCCCACACCCATAGCTGCTGTCCGTACCGTAGATTCCACAGCCAAATTTTTCACCACTGCGGACGCTCTACACGGTTACTGGCAGATGGAGCTAGCGGAGGAGGACCGTCAACTCACCACTTTCATTATTCCTTATGGACGCTGCCACCGGTGATGCCTACTGTTACCACGGCGACCTAGCTCATCACAGTATGATCAAATGTGTCAAGGTTGTCGATGACATTTCCTTCTTTAACGACGACTTACTGGGACATTACCACAGGATATACGAATTACTCACTCACTGTTGCAAAAACGGCATCACTCTCAACAGAGATAAGTTCTTAGTGGTTGACACCCGAGTAAATTTCTGTGGATTCACCCTTTCCGAAGAAGGAATAGCTGCTGATCCAGGACGAGTTACAGCTCTGCAAGACTTCCCCACACCTTCCAACTTGATGGACTTGTGTTCCTTCATGGGGTTAGTTAACCAACTGGCAGAGTTCACTCCAGATGTTGCCCTGACTGCACAGCCCCTACGCCCACTCATGATCCCTAAGCGCTCTTTTATTTGGACACCGGACCACGACGAGGCCTTCAAACGTGTGAAGCAAGCACTCTCAACCCTCCAGTTCCAGCGTCTTTTGACCCAACTTTGCCAACCATTCTCCAGACTGATACATCTCGTGTCTACGGGATAGGCTACACTCTCCTCCAGGACCATGGTTCCAGACACCTCCGAGTAGTCCAGTGTGGATCCCGCTTTCTCGCAGACGCCTAGAGACGAAGTATGCGACAATTGAGTTGGAGATGCTTGCTGTATCCTGGGTTCTCACAAAGTGCCGTTTGTACATCCAAGGACTGCCATCTTCACTGTGCAAACAGACCATCGTCCACTAGTGCCCATTATCAACAGCTACTTGCTAGACATGATCAAAAACCCACGACTCCAGCGAATGAAGGAACGTTTTTTATGGATTTAAGATGCACTCTCGCGTGCACCTGTCAGCTACCCAACGTCTGAGGATATGATCGGCTGTGCTGAGGTAACGTCACACGTCAGGTCTATCATCAACGTCGTAATAGCTTCCCAGGAAGAGGATGCCACAATCGTCAACTCTGACCAAACTCTACAGGACATGTCAACAGCAGCGCAGGCCGACCCTAACTGCGCCCGCCTTCATGATTGCATTGTGTCCGGATTTTCCACGAATCGGTATGACCTGCATGCTTCTTTGCTACCGTATTGGAAGCTGTGAGAAGCCCCTTCTACTGACGGCACTCTCGTTCTCTATGGAGCCAGAATAATAGTTCCTGCTGCTCTACGTCGCCACACACTCGCCAGACTCCACGACAGCCACCGAGGTGTTGAAGCCACTAAACGTTGAGCTCGACAAACTGTCTTCTGGCCTGGGATAGACTCTGACATTGCTACCACCGTTGCCACCTGTGAGCCCTACCAAGTCCTACGCCCAAGCCAACAGCAGGAACCTCTTTATAACAATGACCACCCATTGATGCCCTTCGAGTCGGTATCAGCGGATTTCTTCCAGGTAGCGGGGAAGTCCTTCTTTGTTGTAGCCAACCCCCCTCCGGCTGGCCTGTGGTCGTCCCTTGCAAGGGCGACACCACTGCCTCCTCAATCATACGTCACCAATGGAGGACCCCAGTTTACCAGCAGAGAGTTTGCCGACTTCGCAGAGCATTGGGGTGTACACCACATAACTTCATCGCCACACTACCCGCAGTCTAATGGACCTGCCGAGGCCGCCGTCAAAACTGTCAAGCAGTTGATCCTCAAAATGGCCCCTTCAGGAAACATTGACTGTGAGGCTTTTGATCATGGCCTCCTTGAGTTACGAAACATGCCTAACCACTCTGGTCGCTCTCCTGCCCAGGTTCTGTATGGTCACCCTCTCCGTACTTGTGTGCCCGCCCATTGTCAGTCATTCATGGAATGTTGGCAACAAAAGGCCCATGATTGTGACCAACAAGCTGCTGCCAAAGCGGCTCAAGTGAAACGCAACTACGACGCCCATGCCCGTCCCCTGCCCAGACTGAATGTGGGCCAACATGTCCGTCTCCAGGACCCAACATCCCACAGGTGGGACAAGATCGGGATTATCATGGGTGGCGCAAGATCACGCGAGTACGAGATTTGCCTTCCTAAAGGTGGAGTGCTACATCTGAACCATCGCTTCTTGTATCCAGTGCCCAATCCCAATCAAGTTCCCAACTCTGATCTCCCTGTGGTCCCTAGCTCTGACATGGAAAAGTCATCAATTCCCTCCACAACTTCCCGCAGGTCTCTAAGATGAAACAGGCCTACATAGTGTACAAGGCCCTTGTTCCATTTACGCAACTGGCTGCATAATCTTATATTTGATACATTTACCTTATGCTATTTGCTTTGCACACGATTATTTACTTAGTTCACTGTATGTAACTTGCTTAGTACGTTCAAGATACCTTTCTGAACGCAAAAGGGGAGGGGAGCTGTAGATTATTGTATATATCATCTTTCATATATGCACCCTTTACAATTCATAAGTTCTGTATGTTACAAATGCATGTGCATGAGTCGCGCTGTCAGCACTCCATGTATGCGCATAGGGAGTCTTCTTGCTTCTCTTGGCACGAGCTGTACGCCTTGCAGAGCACCACTGAGCATAACCTGTTGCTGTATGGAATAAATGCATTCAACGACTCAGGATTTTACTTCTTCATTCCTGCAATCATCTGCCTTAATCTACAAGACTTCATTGCCTATCACCACTTCCATATAAAGAAAAAGTTGTACAGCTCTCTCTCTCTCTCTCTCTCTCTCTCTCTCTCTCTCTCTCTCTCTCTCTCTCTCTCTCTCTCTAATGAAAAATTTCTTCTTTAAAACACTTTAAATAGTGAAAGTATATTTAGTAATATGTATTTACATTTCCATTGAAGATACCCTGAAGTTATGATATGAAAATATGCTATTTTTGGGGCCAACTCATTTTGACTTATCGGTCAAACAGAGAGAGAGAGAGAGAGAGAGAGAGAGAGAGAGAGAGAGAGAGAGAGAGAGAGAGAGAGAGAGAGAGCTGTAAAGGCTTGAATCTATTTATTTTAGAATTGATTCAATCATATTATAGAGTGTAGTACAAATTTTCCTTGATTTATAAGTCAATGCTTTCAACACCTGATCAAAACTACCGGCATCATTTTACATTCATAGCATTAAAACTGTTTTCATTTGATTCGCTATCATGATATTGCGAAAAGCTCACCATTGGTAATGGTTTTCCTGGGCAATCGAATTTAAAATTTACGAATTTTATGGCATATACGTTTTGTGTGTGTGTGTGTGTGTGTGTGTGCGCGCGCGAGGGTGGGCAGATGAATGCTCTACCATTAACAATAATATCCCAGAAATTTACACTATTAGAACAATCCATGTTATTTCTTTGTACTTTTCAGAGGTCAATAAACTATGTCAGAAAATATTAGGACTCTACCTGCAGAAAAACATTGACTTTTTATAAGAGCATATTAATGGCCAAGAGAGATTAGTTCACCGATCTTATAACTGGGCTCCACAAGGCACTATAATAGTTAGCAGACCCAGCCCTACAAGGCTGAGGACTATGAAGCGTAAAGTAGAAGATGAATGGAGAAGTATTGAATTAAAGGTACAAGATAGAGACGATTGGCGAAATCTAATCGAGTCACTTTGCGTCAATGGCCGTGGGAGATGATAATGATGATGGTGATTGTTAGGTGTTTCTCACTTTTTTTTTCTTTTTATATGAAAGTGTACCACTTTTTAAAATGATTTCAGAATTTTTCTAAATTAATTTTACTCCAAATTGTAAATTATTTCCCATTAAGTCTACTTACATAACTATTTGAAGCGTAGTTATAGCCAGGAAATTGGTATAATAGCATGAAAATTTATTGTTATTACTTATTTGGAGGTCAAATGGTATAGCTAGTACGTGGTTTCATTTTACAATTTTAATGTTTCAGAAGACCAACGGCAAAAAAAAAAATATAACTCGCAATAGCTTGGAATTCCCCAGGTGGAAGATTGGTAAGCACACACACATTATATATATATATATATATATATATATATATATATATATATATATATATATATATATATATATATATATATATATATATATATATATATATATATTTACGAGGCAGGAAACAACATTAAATTAAAATGAACTACATTATCACTATGACAAAAAATACAGCTACGATAATCAAAACAAATTCACGTCGAAATAACCTGAAATAGAATAAAATATAAAATTTAAAATAAAAGTGCGAAACAAAAAATCAACGCAGAAAGCAACTTAGATAAAATCCTTAACCAGAAAATAAAATGTTGGGGAAGGTTCAACGTCGAATTGTTTACGCATAGTTAAAACGCTATATGACAAAGATCGTTGGCACATGTAAAGGAATAGAGGTAGTTCAGTGATTTAGAGTTGGGGGTAGTTATAACAAGTGGTCTATGTCCTTTCACTTGTGTCTGTTTATGGCCATCGAAGCCAGGCTACACCCCTAAATTTTCTGTTCGACAATCCATCGTCTTCTATTCCTTCCCCTTCTTCTTTTGTAATCTCTTGGGACCCATTCTTATTGTCCATCTATTAACTATCATTTTCCTTATATATCCTGCCCATGTCAATTTCTTTTCCTTACTTGTTGTTAAGATATCATCTACTTTAGTTTGTTCTCGTATCCATGTTGCTCTTTTTTTTTGTCTCTTAGTGTCATTCCCATAATTATTCTTTCCATAAGTCTTTTAATTGTAACTAGATTATATTTGTTGTCTTTCTTCATTTCCATTGAACAATATCTTAATTTTTTCTCATTCATTATCAGTCTTACAATTCTGCTTTCTTTATCGAAATCTTCGATCACCTTTGGAATTTGCTCTTATGATTTACTAAAGAGAACTATGTCATCTGCAAATCTTAAGTTGTTAAGGTATTCCCTATCGATATCAATTCATACATTTCTCCAACAAAATGTTTAAAAAGTTCTAGGCTTGCTGTAATTTAGGAGATGGGGTCTCCCCGTAACTCCTTTGACAATCATAATTTTCACACACACACACACACACACACGCTATATATATATATATATATATATATATATATATATATATATATATATATATATATATATATATATATGTGTGTGTGTGTGTGTATGTACGTATGTATGTACTTATGTACGTATGTACGTATGTATGTATGTATGCATGCATATACATACAACAATAACAACAAATGCAGCCGTTGTAGATCACTACAGGACAAAAGCTTCAGACATGTCAATTCATGTATGGGGTTTAGCTAGATCTCATCACCACACTGACCAGTGCGGATTTTTCCGATCGATCACAGCATACCCAAAGTCTAAAGAAAGTAGATCTTAAGCATAGCAAGCCAGTAAGAGAGGCCCTGACCAGTACTTTTACGGATTTGTTGATAATGGCGATAAGTAAACCCTTTCACCACGTTAAGGCCCTCTTAACGAGAGAATGCCTTGTCGAAGTCATCCTGCCTCAACAGGGAATATCGTTTCAATGTTGAAGCATTGTGACGTTTAAGATGGCTCTAGAACTAGGGGAAATTGCTCCCCAGTTCAAATCTAAATTTCTCCCTCTCACCTATTTCTTCTTTTCAATATTCCTTCGACCACCCACTCTAATTTTATAAACTTACTTTCGTCTTGCTGTCCTAACTCTGAGTAAAATTTCCCTAATATCCACGTCATTTAGAAAAATTGATAAAAAATAATAAAGAGAAATATATATGTATATAAACATATATATATATATATATATATATATATATATATATATATATATATATATATATATATATATATATATATATATATATATATATATATATATATACACAGACACAGACACACACACACACACACACACATATATATATATATATATATATATATATATATATATATATATATATATATATATAATATTTATTATTTTTAATTATTTTTTTTTCAAAATGCCGTGGACGTTTCCTTATTCGTTATTACTACCTGCTTAGATGAATGGGAGAAGGGATCATGGTTGAAAGGTATTTGCATTCAAAGCTATGTGTGGGAATATTGGATGACCTCAGTCATCCGAAGATGGTTTGGACCTTTCCGGTGGAACAATTTTCAAGGTTGGGTCATCAGAATCCGGGGGATCCAATCGTTGAGTTAGGATTCTCGGCCTCAGTCCCTAAGGTCATCATTACAGATCAGAGCTGGCAATCATTAATTTGAGAAACTCCTAGATTGTTCCTCCAATTTTCCAAGGATATAATTCAGAATTAACAGCATGTCCTGAGTTCCCCTTTTTACCATTATCTTATGAATATGTGATGCTCCATCTATTTTGTCCACAAGATATTCAGATTGAGAGAAAAGGAGGAGAACATCCCATTGTTCAAGCACTCGAGATGACATGCCTTCTAGATAACCAACCAATCTGTGAAAGCTTAATCATTTTGTGCTTTGAACTCTGTGCAACCTCTTGAATTAGTGTAAACTGATGTTGTCGTTTGCTACTTCTTGAAAACTAGCAACAAACGTCCTCTAGAAAAGATTCAAGAAACGGGGGTAAATGGGCACAAGCATGGCTTGCTCACGAAGCAAATGAATGGCAGACACAGCCAAGAATAAATACAGATGGCACATCTTCCTTTAAATGTGCCTGAAAACCACTACGTGCACCCATCATAGTCAAACAATTATCACAGGCAAAGCCAATAATGTTTGAAAGTGGTATATCTTTATTTTGAAATAATTTTATCACAGCTTTGTACAAACCCTCCGCACTGGCATCTTCAACATATAAATCGAACCTATAAATCGAACAATAGATAGGAAAATGAGTTCTACTGACCATGTTTAGTTTTTACTATTTTCTTGCTGTGCCTTTTCTACTTCTTCTACAGTCACCGTTGTTTTCTTCCTTGTACTTTTTGTAAATTGCATGAGTATTGCCATTTTCAACTTCTTTTATCAAAGCCTGGCTTGGCTCCCAATTTGTACAATCTGTGTTGTTTTTTGTTACAGCTTTCTTTGCCAGAATTCGAGCAGCAAGTGTATCTGCCAGTAAAGAGTTAGTGTTTCGTGTTTTAATATAATTAAATTGAGAGAATATTCGTTCCACACAAGCCGAGGAGTGAGGCAAACAAGTTAGGTTTGTTATGAACTTAAACAGAAGCTGAAATTTTCGATTGCCCAAACCGTCTTTGATTGAGCCCAAATTATACCAGAAACGTGGTACAGTCCCCTCAGTGATTGTGATATCTTTGACAACGAGTCTAAAACTTCTCCATTCATCATCAAGTTCGCTCACCTGTGATGGTAGCACTAAATTTGGAAAAATATTTGACAGCTTTGTCGGCGGCGAAACATTTATGTCAGAGGCTATGGCTAGATCCAAAATGTTAAGTTGGGCGATGACATCATTTTCATCAAGTGGAAATAGTTTTCTGATCTGAGCACCAAGTTCGACAAGGAATTTCATACAGTCTGTTTTGAATCTTTTCTGAGTTTCTGTTGGTAACGGCTCATTGATGAGGTGAGCCATCGCAGCTCCTCCCAGATACACATCTTCAAGTGTTTTGTGAAAACTCTTGTTGTTCGGGTCAGTATCACAAAGTTTGACACTTTGGAGAACAGATTCCTTCAAAAAACAACTGAGCAAAACCTTGTATTTTGAAGTTATCATAAAATATAATCTGTATAGACGGAATTCTTCTGATTGACATTCTACGTTAAGAGAGTTAACTTTCCTCAAAATGTACTGCAAAAAGAGAAGCATATGTTTTGTCCCACAATTTTTCAACGTGTCATGCACACGTCGAGCTCTGTCCACTTTATCCTCCATCGACTCAGTTTAAAAATAAACCAGAAGTGCATCATACTGTTCAATTATGGCACATATAACGTTTTCTCTGGAGAGCCATCTTGTTTGTGCTAATTTGGGGATCTTGTGCCTTGGAGCTGATACCGCATCCTGAATTAGCTCGAATTGATTTTTTTCGCTTGCTACTGCGACTGAAATATGGTATTATGTCTTTTAAAAATCCTCGAAAATATGAAGGCAGAACACTAACCACATTGCTAGCACATAGGGCAAAGGAATGAAATACGCATCCTATTACAAATACAGATGGTACTTCGTCTCTCAGTAACTTTTGAAAGTCATATCTGACTCCCATCATTGTTGAACAATTTTCAGCACCAAGACCAATTATATTATGCAATTGTATATTTCTTCCTTCCAACAAAACTTTAAGTGAAGAATAAAGTCCTTTCGCACTATCATCTTCAACAATGACAGTATCTAGTTACCTATCTACGACGTCTATTTCGTTCACGTCAAAAAAAAAAAAAAGAACCACAACAGCCAAAACTTGTGTAACATATATGTCCGTACTCTCATCTATTATTATAGAGAATTTTTGCTGTTTACAAATGTTATCAAGAGACTGTTTTTCGTGAAATGCTATTCCATGCTGAATTACATTATGATAACTTCATCTTTTTCATTGACAACTTCCGAGCCACTTTACTGTCGGGGAAAGCTCTCTTACTCAATGTTGAGAAGTGATCTACGTTTGAAAATGGCAGGTTATGTTCAGCAAAATATGCAGCAATATAAATTTCACTCTTTGCGATAGCTTGTGATTCGCTAGATGACTCCTTCACCATAAACTTTGAGATACCAGTGTTTTTTACAGCAAAATTCTTATTTTTCTTGGGTTTTGCAGAATTTGCATGCTTTAAGAACATAGATTTATAATATTTTAAAGAAATGTACCAGCACTTGCAATAGCTACTACTTCGATCTGCATCATCATGTTTTAACCAAGATTTTAGTTCTACAACATCGAGCCATTCTTCTTTAAATGACTGAGTATACACCTTAATTTTTTTCGACGGTGGTTCACTTTTATCACTCATTTTTACAGAATTAAAGGAAATATAGCAAACGTAATAATTAACGAGCACTTAACTACACAATGTACTGAAGGCAACTGTCTCTTAACTCTCTTGCTGCACTGCCCGACAAAGTCTGTACTAGAGCAATGCCTGCTCATTACTTGTTAAGTTCGTTCTACAGAATAAAGAATACAACGAATTTCTACATTTGTGCTTGTATTGCTAAATTTTAGTAATAGAAGACGATTGATGTAAAAACCATCTGAACATGTTAGTAAATGTTCGTTCAGAAATTATTGCATCGCAGCATTAATGTTTACTTATAGTGCAGAAAGTCGTTCAAGATCAATTGAGCTGCCGCCACTCAACACTCTATCCGGAACAGCGCGAGAATCATACGGGTTTATTACGTGTAGTAACGTTCGTCTCATATGAAACAGGGGTAGAGTGTTACACACATTTATAAAACAATTTCACAACTTCTATCATTTATATTATTTTTAACGTATTTCAATTGATGTTTTCCTCATTTGCTATTTAATTTAGAAAAAATTGAATTCCCCAGAATTTTACTCTGTATCAAATTTCTCCACCATTCCCCCAGCTGAGAATAGTTTCCCTAAAAAATGGGGGAATTCCTCCTTCAGTGGCAGCCCTGGTCTGTACCACATATTTTTTTTCTTTTAATGTGGAGTTTCATCTCCACTATAGCTTGCACTCGGATTCTCCGAATCATTTATTGTTACTGGATGTATGAGATCATTTTGTTTAATTAAACACAATCTTCATCAAACTAAGGGCTATCTGAGGCTTCATGCGAGAAGTCAGTGCAAATCAATCTATATCCCTTATGTTCTTACTCCATCATTAACGCTCAGCCTAATTTCATCTTCATGTAATTTGGTTCAGATATAGCATGATTTACTGGATAGTCAACTGAAAAAGCGTTATCTTCTAACTAGATGCTTTAATCAAATACCCATAAATAGATACAAAAGAAAATATACACTCGATGTTGACTGATTTATGAATATTTAATCAAAGAAGAAGGTGCCATGGACAAATCATTTTGGGAAAAGATGGATTGCTGTGGGTGGGAGTTGGGAGAGTTACCAGCATATATATAAAAAATCAAACGAGGAGTAAATACGTATGGTTAATCCCCTACCGTATTACGGTATCACCACACAGTTACAGCGCACGAGTAGTGCAAAATGTCGCTGTGATAGGCGGGAGGGAGTATACCCATGGGTTGAGGAGATTGGGGAGGGTAAGAGCCCCCTACCCCCTGAACTTATCATGAGAGAGAGAGAGAGAGAGAGAGAGAGAGAGAGAGAGAGAGAGAGAGAAGTAAATCAATAAATAAATAAATCAATAAAATATTCTGCCTCTGTAGTGAAAAACAATTAAATTTGTCCGATTTTAAAGAAAAAAAACACTAGACTACTAGATTCATTCCAAAAATACTAGATCTAGTAGGAAAATACTATGAATGGCAACACTGTATGCAGATATGGGGAGGATGATTCCTTAGTTTCTTGTCCTCAGTCCTAACAGGCAGGTTTAGCTAATACCTGTTCTACTAAATCCTTATTGGTGCTATCCTTCGGGTAGGGTATGGAATGGACCATCTGGGAGAAAGCAAATTTCCTTTCCAATTTTGATAATTACTTAATATTCTCAAGCAGGTAAACCAACCAACTAAACAAACAACCAACATCGAAAACCCAACCATTGATTTTGGATCCTTCGAAAAATGATGCTCCCTCCCCTGGATATGCTGATTTCTCCCCCCCCCCCCCCCGCTAGCACTGTTGACGACCTCTTGCAATTAATTTGAAGAAAATTCCGTTGATGACTTAGGAACTAAAAAGACCATTTTTTGAATATTCGAAAAAAGGTTAATTTAGGAAACAGAAAAACTGAAAATCCTGCACGTGCCCAAATTCCATTAGCAACAAATTATGATGTTTTATATAAAATATTTGAATGCTTCGGATTGAAAAAAGAAATTATAATGAAACTTCAAGAAGACAAATGAGATTCTTGGTTATCATGATGAAGCATTTAATGCAAGGCTTGGCATTATGAATGTTAAAGTTGATAATTTGAATATTAAGGGTCTTCTCTTGATGGGTTACCAAAAGATCTTGATGTCTACAGACCTGCAGACTGTAGTTATAAAGAGGTACATATAGTTATGCCTTAACAAAGAAAGCCCAAACAACCAATGTGGCTTATCGCTCTATCTAAAGGGGCCACAAAATACCTAATA
>NC_090725.1:21049207-21056707 GCF_036898095.1 Palaemon carinicauda | reverse complement strand
ATAAATCACAGGGATCAAGATCGGGTGATTAAGGAAGGTTAGTAAGTGGTATTATGCCATTTTTTATGAGAGACTCTCACACTTAAGGTGGCTGTGTTACTGCATCCGGTAATGCTTCAGAACTACCTGCTTAACTGTTTGACCAGCATGGACAAATTCTTTGTGGACAATTTCTCTCATATCGAGGAAACAAATCTACATTTTCTTGACATTACAATTCACTTGACACAAGTACTTTTTGGTCGTTGTGATGTTGGAAGCTTCCATTCCCCTGACAGCTGGTTCATTTCTAGGTCGCAGTTATAGTACCAGCTTTCCAGATAAGATCTACATCTGCTTTAAACTCTTCTCTCAGTTCTTGGCACGCATACATTAGTGACTGCTTTTGATGATCTGGAAGCTAGCGAAGCACCAATTTCACTACAATTCTTCATCCTAATTCCTCAGTCAAAATTTCTTGGGGGAAGCTCTAGAACACACAGATCAAATCAACAAGTTTGTTATTTGTTTGTCGACGGTATTCCAACATCAGTTTATTATATTTTCATGCATTTGGGAGGTTAATGGTTACCATGAACGAGATTGGTCTGCCATTGACAATTGACAATTCCTAAATTGAGCTAACCATTCATGAACATTTGCTTATGGTAGCATCTTTGTAAGCTATTTGAAGCATGGTAACTGTTTTGGCTGTTGTTTTTTTCCAGCAAACAGGATTTCACGGTAGCATGCTCTTCCTTCCATCGTAAAAATAGACAAAATGGCATATAATACTTCAAAACAATGAACACTGGGCTATACATCTTTTCATGACAACCCTAGTGAGAAGGCCTCTGCCTAACGTTTGTCTCGGGATGATTGTAGACGTGCTTATTTGGAGCAGTAGGAGGCCTATCATCTTTGGAAGGGTAGCAGATGAGATGCGACTTGGAATAACTATACTTAGCTTATAGCTTTTGCTCAGAGAGTTTAAGCTTTAACTGAAAAGGAATACAATTTAAGCATGAAATAAACCCTTTTTGGTACAACCCACGAACTTAAGTGGCGGGCTACCCTTAAATTTGCACTCTTTGGTGTAGATGCAACACTTTCTCCTTTACTTAAACCAGATGGCTCTGTCACTCACTGTCCAAAGGAAGAGGTAACCCTTTTGGCTGATGTTTTTTACAGTAATCAGAGTAATGATAAACTTGATTTTCCTCAATCCTGCTTTCCTTGGGCTAAACTAACTAGTTTATCTTTTCGATCTCACGAAATTGAAGCTCTCTTGATGGACCTTGTTGCCTATGGAGGTGTAGACTCAAATGGTATTTTTCTTTACATACTGCAGATTTCTTAGCTCCAAAGTTTTCTGTTATTTTGCGAAAATTAGCAAGAAGAGGAGCTTGTAGCTCTTGTTAGAGAATTGATAATGTTACTCCACTATGTAAATGTGTTTGCTGTAGCACAAGGCCAATTGATTATCGCAAAATTTTCATAACTCCCATATTATTTAAATCTTTTGAACATCTTTTGGCAAGACGTCTAAATAGGTTTGCTGAAGGTAATCATCTGTTCCATAGTTTGCAATTTGGCTTTCGTAAGGCCCTTGGAGCATGTGATGATCTTCTTACAATCTCCAATGCTCTACAGAAATCCCTTGATTGTGGTCAGGAAGTTCATACAATTGGTCTTGATTTTAGTGCTGCCTCCGACCCTGTAAATTATGAGGCCCTTGTTTTCAAACTCAAACAGTTGGAAGTGAGTGGATCTTTTTTTAGCATCATTATTGAATTTTTAGATTGAAAAGAGTTGTTGTTGATGCGCATCAAAATGAACATAGGACTGTGATATCTGGTGTTCCCCAGGGTAATGTTCCTGGCACGTTACTTTTCAAACTATATATGTAATAATTAGAATAGTTAATATTACATGTTTAAAACACATGACGTAATATGTCATGTTGGATGAAGGAGCTAGCCGTGGGACTTGCTGTAGTCATTCAAATCATAAACAGGACGTACAATGCAGTGTCAACAATGTGACATTTTTCTTAAGCATCAACACCTTGCATCAGTGTGTGAAAGTTTGTGACGTCACCGGATGCAGGTGTCTTCCGAGTTTGTGACGAATCTTATATAAACTAAGCATACGATATCTGTGATATCGATAAGTTAGTCAGTTCATATCTATACTTCACCAGAACATACTCAATGTGTGCTTATAACAGTAGCACACCAATAAATGGTGGCAGCGGTTAAACTCTAAGAATTAGAGAAAGATCTTCAAGACTTCAAAATAAAAGCTGTAAAACCAGAGAAAGATCTTCAAGACTTCAAAATAAAAGCTGTAAAACCAGAGAAAGATCTTCAAGACTTCAAAATAAAAGCTGTAAAACCTGAGAAAGATCTTCAAGAACTCAACATTATCTACATGAATCTACAATTTTGACTAAGTGTTATAGTCCATCGAAACAGTTAACATTAACAAATGTTAGAATACAACCTGAATCTTCAATCAACATCCTAGGAAACCCAAGGACTGGCATTCAACAATTGCAAAACATACCCAGGAAGCACTACATTCAACAAGAAACTCGAACGAGACATCGCTAACAAAACATCAAGAGAGAGAGAGAGAGGACGTGTCGACATCACGCAGATCCATATATAAGCTAAGTACAAATTTTTTAATTCATTCCAGTTTGGGCAGTGAAGTGTAGTTATCACGAGTCGTTAGTCGATTATTACTGGGGTGAGTGAATTGCTAATCTTTGTTAAAGGAAACTCCGAATTCTCATTTAGAATTTCTCTTTCTTTGTGCTAATTCCTTTTTCTTTCAGAAATTCTCGGGGAATGTTATGGGATTAGTGACATTGTTTGGGGAATTTTGTTATACATATGCGTTTACGCAGTGGGCGTCTGTACTCATATAGATATTTTGATAGAATTGCAAGGGGTCGAAGAGATAGGAAAAAAAATACAGCAGTCATGACTCCCCCTGTGAGTCCTTCCCCTGGACCTAGTGGTGTAGGCCAGACTAATCCTCCTCCAATTGTGACGCTTGTAAATGCCAGGTCAGCAATCCTTCCTTTTCAGGGTCGAGTCAACGGGTTCTTGCCACAAAATGTGGAGTCATGGATTACATCCGTCGATGCCCATTTAAATGCCAAACAAATCGTAGACCCTTTTGTACAATTACAAGAAGCTAAAAGTTTTATAGATTTTTCTAAGGGGGATGCGAGTGCGTATTTAAGAGGTGTTTCATTTCAAGAAGCAGTTACCTGGGATGATTTCAAAGTTATGTTACGCGCGATCTATGGGGGTGAGGAAGCCTTGGATGTAGTATTAACGTTACGAAATACACTTAATCAAGCCACTATGAATCGGCTTAATGTTATTGAGAGAGCAGCTCTCATAGCTGATAGGCTTAACGAATATCAGGACATTTTAGGTCATTCCACTTGGGTTACTAACGATAACATCTCCGTGAAAGATTTTTTACAATTAATGTATTTAACTTGCATGACACTTATGTTGCCTGAAGCTTTAGTGCGGTGTTTTGATAAGAAGTTAACGCCTGCAAGTACGGAATTGGATGTCTATAAACAGATAAAGAAACACATGTCCAAGTGTCCAGATCTCGATCCCGTGTTAACTCAAGTTTTTGCAAAGAATGAAACAAAACCACAAACAGTGAACGTAGTTAGCAGTCCAGTAGCGGGAATGACGTGTTATAACTGCAAACGTCAAGGTCACTTAAGCGCAGACTGCAGAACGAAATTTTGCTCAATTCACAACACTGCAACGCATTCATATAGTCAATGTTACTCGCGTAAGACACAACAATATCCCAGAAATACACAGTCAATTCCACAGTCAGTTCCATATGGAAATAAAAAGAAAAATCCTCATTTTAACAATAAGAAGAAACAACCAAATGTCAATGCAGTTCAGAGTCCAAAACAAACAAACACTTCTTCAAATATCGCTGAGCCTGGGTCGTCAAACCAGACCTCGTAAGGTCAGACTGATTTTCAGAATGTGCAGAGCAAAGCAAATACCACATAGTTAACTCTAGAGGGGAAGAGAGTGATGTTGGGTCAAGGTCATTCATGTCAACATCAATAGTATTGAATAATCAATTTAATGTTTTATCAGATAATTGTGAGACAATAGATTTTCCTATGAAACACACGGCCGAATTAAGTAAAACATTGCATGCTCCCGTAGATTTGCAACGAATTCATACAATAATAAGCCAAAATGAGTTACGGCCAACCTTATATGCTGTAAATTTAGAACACAAATCCTTTACGTTATTTTTTGACTCTGGTAGTCCACGTAATATCATGGATTTGAAGACACATCATTTGTTGTTTTCGAACTTTCCGATTGAAAAATCAGGAATTAGACTTTCAGGTATAGGAAATAATGAATTAAATGTCATAGGCATAACTCATGTTCAGTTCAGAGTCGGTAATCGCACGTTTGCCGATACATTTGTTGTTGTAAAAAACATTAATATGTATCCAGCTGTAATTATAGGATACCCATCTATGGGAAATCAAAACATTATCTTAGCCCCTGCCAAGCACGGCGTGTATATCAAAGGGAAATTCTATAAGTCTTCTAATACCTTAAAATCAGTTTTGGATAAAAAGGAGACGACAAATGTAACCGTAACGTACGTTGAAGAACCAATAACTTGTCTCACTAATAAAGAAATAATATACGCGACCCAGCAGAATTCTCGTTCACCCGTAATATCATCTTGCACGCAATCTATCGAACCAAACCTACCTTCGAATTTAATAGTGCAAATAAAGAAAACATTACCGGGATCTGAAATATTAATCCTTTCCGATACTTTGAAAACTAACGGATTGTCTGTCACACAAGCTATTTATACAGTAGGCTCATATCAACAATGTAATATCGAAGTCTGTAATCATTTAAATAACACGTTAGTAATTCACAAAAATCAACATATCTTGGATGTAGAAGTTTATAAACATCGTATTCTTACCGTTGCTGAAATTAATCACTCTCAATCAGTTGCGGATGAATCCCTTTTGCGATCTATTAAAAATAAAATCAATAAAGACATTCAAGACGAAGAAATTCAGCAGAAAATTTTTGGACTTTTAACTAAATATCATGATGTTTTTTCCACTACGGATGGATCCTTAGGAAAAACAGATGCGATCGAGCATCAAATAAGGTTAAAGGACAAGCAGAAAATTATCTATGTACCCTCGTACAGACTCCCTATGAAATTCCAGAATGAAATAAATGATGAAGTAGGTAAAATGCTAGAAGAAGGAGTCATTAGGATATCAAACAGCCCTTATAATTTTCCTTTAATAGTTGTACCGAAAAAAGATCAAACATGGCGTATCTGCATCGACTTTCGTCGTCTAAACGAGGAAACGATCCCTGATCGATTCCCAGTGCCATGTACTGACGATATTTTGTCTTTGTTAGGTCAGAATAAATATTTTACCAGTTTGGACTTACTTAAAGGCTTTCACCAGATATCATTAGAAGAAGATAGTATCCCATACACAGCCTTCAGCACAGCCAGGGGACATTATGAATTTTTACGGATGCCTTTTGGTTTACGTTGTGCCCCTATAACATTTACAAGAATGATTAACATAGTGTTTGGAGACTTGTTAGGGGATATATTGCATGCCTATATGGATGATCATGTAATCTTTTCCAACACCTTAGAAGAACATCTGCGTAAGTTAGAACTAGTACTACAGAGATTAAGACAACATAACTTAAGGGTAAAGATTAGTAAGTGTGAATTTTTCAAAACAGAATTAATATATTTGGGTTTCATGGTGTCAAGCCAAGGTCTTAAAGTAGTCCATGATAAGGTGTCGGCTATACGTAATTTTCCCATACCTACTAATGTCAAGGGAATAGAGCAATTTCTGGGTTGTAGTGGATATTACAGGCATTTTATACGCAACTATTCAATAATAGCCGCTCCTTTAACTGATCTTACGAAGAAGGGTGTAGATTTCATATGGTCTGAGCAACATCAACAGGCGTTTAATACTTTGAAAAATGAACTGTGTAATTCTCCTATCTTAAAATTTCCTGACTTCGGTAAGGAATTCTTCATTGCAACAGACGCCTCAGACTTAGGAGTAGGAGGGGTATTGCTTCAGCAATATGATAAACAATTTTTCCCGATAGCTTTCTATTCTCGAAAATTGAGAACTTCCGAAAGTAAGTATGCAGTAATACACAAGGAAGGGCTAGCTATTATTAATTCGCTAGTGCATTTTAAGTTCATAATTTACGGTTATCCCATTAAGGTTCTTACTGCCCATAAACCACTAACAGAGTTCTTTAAAGGCTTCAACCACAGCCTTATACGAACTCGGTGGCATTTGATCATTCAAGATTTTGGCGCAAGAATCGGGTATTTACCTGGGAAAGCAAATATCATTGCGGATGCATTATCACGCAACCCTGTGTCATCTTGTACGGAGCCTTTAGGTGAATTAATAGATATATCAACATCCATGCCTATTGTAAAAACAATATCTGAACAAGAAGATTTAGGCTGGAGCGCTGAATTGTTACAGACTGAGCAAAGAAAAGATCAGAAAATAGAAACAATTATAAATGCTTTGAAAGGCAATCATAAGGAAAAGGAATATATAAAGTATAAGCAGCAGAATTATATAATCAAAGATAATATTCTGTGTAGGACTGTGACAAGGAAAACCCGCAATACACCACATGTAACTAACGACCAGGTAGTAGTACCAATCTCACTTATTTCCACTGTCCTGAATTGGTTGCATTCAAATCCATTACATGGACACCCGGGGTTCTCATTAATGTCACAGAAAGCCAAATCATTGTTTTATTGGCATACAATGCTTACAGATATAAAAAGACACATAGCTAATTGTCGCACATGTCAGGAAAACAAAGGGCATACGAAAACACCTGTCAGCCTAGGAGCTTATCCTGTGCCCAATCAACCCTTTGAAAGAATACATTTAGATTTGTTAACAGGATTTTACGAGTCAGACAGAGGAAATAAGCACCTCTTAGTAATTATAGATGCTTTAACTCGATATACAGAACTAATAGCGCTTAAAACTAAAACTGCGATTGAATGCGCTAGGAAGTTTTACGAGTGTTACATTTGTAAACATGGAATTCCACACATGATAATCTCAGACTCGGGTGGTAAATTTAATAATCACTTTCTTACCTCATTGTGTGAATTCCTCAACATAAAGAAAATAAATACCATGATATATCACCCAGAGTCGAATGGGCTAGTGGAAAGAGCAAATAGGAAGATATTGAATATATTGAGGGTAACACTAGGGGGATCAGACCCCAACTGGGATATTGCAATACCGGCGGCACTGAGTACTCTGAATCATTCACATCATATATCAATTAAAATGTCACCGCATGAAGCATTGTATGGTACCCTAGTTAGAACGCCTTTCCATGTATTAACGCCTACAACTATTCT
>NC_090725.1:21016707-21044207 GCF_036898095.1 Palaemon carinicauda | reverse complement strand
GGAGGTGGAATGGGGGATTTGAAAATTAATTGCAGTAATGTTTTGTGGTTCAAATGAATCTTCAGGACTTGCAAAGCTTGCTTACCAGAATGTATGAAATATCACAGGAGGTCCGGAAAATGCAATGAAAGTTGATATATAATTGGAAGGAGAAAGGATTAATAAGGTGGAATCATTTAAATATTTAGGAACTATGATCTCTAAGTACAGGATCTTTAGCATTTGAGTTTAATGAAAGATCGAAAAAAGCAAATCAGACAATAAGAAGGTTAAATAAAATTTGGGAATCAAATCACCTGAAATTACATATACAAATCAGATTATATATCAGTTTAGTGAGATCAGTGTTACTGTATGGACATGAGTCGTGGTATGACAATGAAACAATATCCAACATATTTGGTAAATTTGAGAACAAAGCCCTCAGAAGATTATTGGGAGTTGAATGGTAAGACAGAATTACAAATGAAAAAATAAGAGAGATTACTTGAGGGCCATATGTGGATGAGATCATGGTGAGAGGCAGATGGAGATGGTTTAGGCATGCTCTTCGAACTCCCCAAGAGAGATGAGTTCACCAAACTTTCAAATAGGCTCCACAAGGACGCGAAGAGTTTGAAAACTTAGGCCTACATGACTGAGGAGTATGAAGGGTGAAGTAGGAGATGATGAATGGAGAAATATTGATTTTAAAGCTCAAGACAGAGACGACTGGTGAAATCTAATCGAGGCCCTTTATGTCAATAGGCGTACGAGGAGGACATGGTGATGTCAAATCAATTCCCTCTATTCTGTCTGACTTTTAATTGGCTGGAAATACGAAATACAAAATACGCGTCTACTTCACAGATTAAGATATGTTTACTACTGGTTACTGGTCTACCTTATCACTCTAAAAAGGTTCAGCGTAATATATCTATATAAATATAATAATATATATGGAACATGAACATATAATCACATGAAAAGGGTTTCATTTACACCTAGAAATTCTTTGTTGCCAGTCTCCTTGAAGCTTAATATTTAAAAACTACCGAAGGATTATTCGTCTTCTTTCTTGTGGTTCCTCATTTCTACTTGCAGGTTTTGGTGTTGTTCTTTTCATTTCTAACTTCTCTTCAGCTTGTGATGTTCCATTATTGTTTGATATACCAAGGAAAGAGAGAGAGAGAGAGAGAGAGAGAGAGAGAGAGAGAGAGAGAGAGAGAGAGAGAGAGAGAGAGAGAGAGAGAGAGAGAGAGAGAGCAGATCCCTCTACATACCCAAACTTGTGATGGAGCAAGTTAGCCTGGGTCGCAAAAAGGTCTTTGCCGTATTATTATTATTATTATTATTATTATTATTATTATTATTATTATTATTATTATTACTAGCTAAGCTACAGCCCTAATTGAAAAAAAAAAAACTGGATGCTATAAGCCCAAGGGCTCCAACAAGGAAAGTAGCCCAGTGAAGAAAGGAAATAAATAAACTACAATAGAATAAAATAGATCTTTCATATATAAACTATAAAAGCGAGACTTATGCCAGCCAGCTCAACCTAAAAACATTTGCTGCAAGTTTGAATTTTTGAAGTTCTTCAGAACTTGGACTTTGAACACTTTGACTAAAGGTTAGTAAGATGTGTTTCATATAGGTTCTGAGTTTTTCCTTTGAGGCACCTCTTCAACAATTCCTATCTTGTAAGGTGTATAAATATCTGAAAAAATCTTCTTTAAAAGATCTCTGTCTTTACACCTGATTGCAACTTCCATATCATTGTGTGATGTATTGGTAGTTGGTTATATTGTTTTGACTATTGAAGCAACAGTCTTCTGAAGACAATCCATGTGGAGGTTTGGAATTAGTACTGGTACAGTTGGCTTCATTACTTCCAGTACACTTCATGGAATGCCAAGGAGACATCAGTGTACTGGAAATATGTAGGCATGATATATGTTTGCATATCTTTCCAAGAGCCACCATTGTGCCTATATACTGTAGCTAAGTAATATCTCTGAAACACTTTGATGGTGTTGTCTGACTTCTTCAGAATAATCCTGAGCAGCACTTTTCTGTTGTTGTTTGCATCTTCTCCCTCGTTGTTTTCTTGAGGGCAATTAATCTTGCACCTATCCTCTTATGGAAATAGTTTTTGCCAATATTTTTAGGGGGTAGTTCAACCCATATTTATTCAAACCAAGTTATCATACTAATTTTGTTCTCTTCAAATGCATCACACTTTAACGAGTTACAACATAATTTAAAGTCTTCTCTCATTTACTAACAGAAGTCATTCTTCCTCAACACACTCTTGATTACCAGCACTCAGAAGTCTTTTCGTAATGTCAGTTGTCCTCTCTCTTTCCTTGTCTAGCACGTCATCTCGCTAAAGTACAGCTGGTTTAATCACCTCTTTTAATTGCGATGGGTGACATGACAGCAGCCATCATTTTTTGCTCAAGCTTCTTTTTCTAGAGTTGCTTCATCTTCGCCTTCATCGAGAGTGCGAGCTTACTTTAAGGCCTCGCGGATAAAAAAAAAAAAATGAAGAGAATGAGACGTAAAAAACGCTTGTAATATATGAAAAACAGGTGATAATATTTTAATACAATCCCGTTAGGTTATCAGCTGTATGATTATCAATAATAACAGAAAGATATATAGTACGGTATACAAAATCTCAAAAGCATAATATAAAAAACCTACATGAATTACAGAGTTTTTTCAGGGAAAAATACAGTAGGATAATTCAATATCGTCTTAGTTGAAAGGTGTGTGTATAAAACTTGGATGCCTAATTAGGACATTTAACTATGCTTTACGCGTTTGACAGCGCATTGGCGTTCGAGCAAATGATTCGCAGCCTGTTTTCAATATTGCCTTTTATTAAGCATCTCAAAATAATGTTTTTACTTAATGTTTTTTTTTCTAAGACTTTCTAAAAATAAATAAAGCTCAGGGACGAAGTAAATTAGACTATAGAAAACGAAAACGGAATTCGAAATTGTGTGTATTTCACAAATGGGCCAAAGAGAACTTTGACGAGTTACTGCTACAGTATTCGTAATAAAAGAAGATCGGAATTTCAAACCATCTGTCAAGACCTACAAATGTTTCAATGGTTGAGTCATGTTCGTATCTCGTCTTTGACAGCGGGAAGAGGAGTTCTATTCAAAGGAATACGATGATAAATGATGAGGCAAGCGGTCTCGAACCGCTTTTTCTCGCGCTTTATATACTGTATATAAATGTATATATATATATATATATATATATATATATATATATATAAATATATATATATATGTATATATATATATATATATATATATATATATATATATATATATATATATATATATATATATATAGTGTATATGTGTGCCTATTTAGTTTTCTTAAATGATGTTAGAATATCCTCTACTTTAATTTTCTTTCGTTTTCATGTTGCACACACACACACACGCACACACACACACACACACACATATATATATATATATATATATATATATATATATATATATATATATATATATATATATATATATATATATATATATATATATATATATATATATATATATATATATATATATATATATATATATATATATATATTCAAACATACAACTTTTACTTACATATATTTGTTAGATGAACTTTATATCCACGAGCATTTCATTCGATATGTTTCCAAACGCTTTTTTTCTATTCAAACTTTATTCGTCACGAACATTTTACATACCTACTTTATACAATACGAACATCTGCATACGAACCTTAGTGTACGTACTATTTTTAAACAAAATTTATCCCTCACTAACATTTATTTATCAACAATTACGTACGAACTTTATGCATACTTCCATGAGACCCCCTTAAATAATGATCGTGTACATTTGTTACACAGGACTTCAGTCATAGTTTCAGCATATAAAATTGCCTGAGTAAGAAATCCAAAATGATTTAAATGATCGGTTAACTACCCAAATATAGATGAACTGAAGGGACATAAATATTGAGGACTCCTGGGAATTGAATGTAGGTCAATCACCATTGACAAAAGAAAAGGTTTTCGACTCTTATTTTTTTACACAATTTAGAGGAAAAAATAAGGCTTTTCCTTTACCTCATTGAAATAAAGCTTACTCCTTTATCATCAGCTCTGTGTTATGACTGCCCATTCCATTGGGGAGGTAGGCACTCTCATTTTGTCCGGGACACTTTGACTGACGGACAACTAAACTTATGGTTCTATTCACTTCGGAACATCAGGGATACGACAACGAACAATATTCCTTCGTTACTCTAACTGCTGCATCACACTATTAATATTTTTAAGTAAATCCGGTCACATAGAGACATAAGTGACACCAGCAGCTAAGTTATTATCGGGTTACCTCCATTGACACCTTAATCGGATTCATCTACAATACGAATCCTGGCTGTACGTCATAAGAAATAGCATGTTGTCCTCTTTTCACCATTCCGCGAAAGGATATTTTCTGCAACGGCCATAGAAGATGCAAATGTCCATGATCACATCGAATTGGCAAGAGGGTTGTTACCAGACCCATTCATTAAGAGGTGGAAGCATAGTGGAATTTCCCGAGCGGAAATATTGTTGGCGAGGATGCCTCGGGCTACTGTCTCAACATCAGCCCAGTAATTAAGCTTCAGGTGCCGTTTTTACTGCCACCTTAATAATGATCTGTGCAGAGAGGCTATCTCTCTCTCTCTCTCTCTCTCTCTCTCTCTCTCTCTCTCTCTCTCTCTCTCTCTCTCTCTCTCTCTCTCTCAGCAATATACTTTTGAGACTCTAACCAATGAACTAGGGTTGTAGCTTAGCTAATAATAATAATAATAATAATAATAATAATAATAATAATAATAATAATAATAATAATAATAATAATAATAATAATAATAATAATAATAATAATAAATATTTGAGTTATTTTCATACGGTAGCGAATTTTGTTGTTTACGCTAATATACTTTCTACTTGTTTGACAGATTTTTATGGCCATGGAAGATGCGAATAAAAAGGTGTTACGTCGAATAAAAAAGAAAAAAGGGCGTGAGCAAATGTAACACGAAAATAACTTTGCATTGTCATTTACGACGTATATTTTACAGGCTACATGGCATTAAGGTACATGTAAAAAATTCTTCTAGATAATAGATGAGAAGATATATAAAAAAAAGGTTCTGTTGAGATATAAGTTTTCTTATCTATTTTTGTGATATGAAACACGATAATTCTAGCTGATAGTATTTTTTAATTTTCAATTTGATGTATATTAGTACAATTTCGTGATTTCAAAGATAAAAGCTTAAATTTTATATAAATATCTGCACCGATGACATTTAGAAATACACTGTTTTTGAGAAACCTATTGCAAAATTTTTAAATCATCTTCTTTTCCTAGGAAAAGCGTCAGTTGTATATTTTAAGCAAATGAATATATATCAATTAAAATATAGAGAATTATCATCTCAAAAAATATAAAGAAAATACAAAAATTACTTTAAAAGAAATAAACTCAACGTAGTCAACAAGTATAAGCGTCAGAGGAATGTACCACATTCAGGTAACAGCAGAACATTGGCTTTGTATATATCGTCTCCATCACCTATATAAATATATAATGGAAGTATGAAAGTTTTCTTTCGATGGAAATGCCCGCTAATAAACACTTCCCATAAAACCAGCGGGGAAATATTTTTCTTTACATATCAGGGAAATATCCAAATATGAAAACATCTATGCTATGAATAAGAAAGCATGAAAACCTCATAAAAAAGGAAAATTTCATCTTCAATTCACAGTAATGAATTTGTTATATTTTCTCCGGGGTATATATATTTCCATTATAATATTATTGTTACTCCTGTCACCGACAATCAATGACTACAAGAAAATGTGAAATATGATGATGCATGTCTCTCCCATATATGAAACTCTGTGAAATTAATTGAAGTTGCATTTTCTAACGGACATGATGTTGTTAAGATATTTAATTTATTTAGTTTTACATATTGTCTTAGAGGATTATGCAATATAGACTTATGAATATAAGACAACAGATGTGAAGTTTTAGGCAGTGAATAGTAAAAGGCTCATTGAGTAATTCTATAGTAGTTTTTGTGATCAAATACTGACCAATTCTAAGACATGTTACCAAATCATCATGTTGATATATATATATATATATATATATATATATATATATATATATATATATATATATATATATTTATACACACATATATATACATATATATACACACATGTATATATATATATATATACATATATATATATATATATATATATATATATATATATATATATATATGTATATATATACTGTATATATATACATATATATATATATATATATATATATATATATATATATATATTTATACACACATATATATACATATATATAAACATAAATATATATATATATATATATATATATATATATATATATATATATATGTATATATATATGTATATATATATATATATATATATATATATATATATATATATATATATATATATATATATACTGTATATACAGTATATATACATATATATATAATATATATATATATATATATATATATATATATATATATATATATATATATATATATATTATATATATATATGTATATAATATACGTGTGTATATATATGTATATATATGATTGTATAGATATAAATATATATATATATATATATATATATATATATATATATATATATATATATATATATATAATATATATATATATATATATATATATATATATATATATATATATATATATCAATCTGAAAATATGAAAATGTGCAGGCTAAGAGAAAAACAGATATATGATTAAGTTGGATACGAATTTGTATGTACGGTTTGCTTTAAAGTTTCTCTTTGAGGAGAGACAAGTCATGGGAACGGATTTTCTAATGAAGGTTATTTCACAAGTCGAGCGCATTCAATCTCTTTCTTGCTCTGAATGCAATACTGGTATTTGCATGAAACAATATTTAAACATTTTATGAAATATTTTCAGAAAACCGCATTTTGTTCAAAGATAATTAGGTCAATTTCCATCAAAGCTAGAGTATTGCGCTAGTTAAGGAATATCATTCCTTCTTTCCGCGAACGTTACATTATTTGGAATTATTCTCAGAGATCCAACAACCTCACATGGATGGCAATTCCTTTAGTGGGAAAAATATTTTTTTTTTTTTTTTTTTTTTTTTTTTTGTCAGTAAGACTTTTAAAAAGAAACAATTCGTTGCCTGAGGCGAAAACTCAGGCGTGCATGTAACGTCCGTCATCCTTTTACTTCTCGCGCAACTCACGAAAAAGCAATGTGTATTACTGAATTTCCCTATTTTTCAACATTTATTCTTTTCTTCAAGCGCTGTATTTACATAAAATGTGGTCGCTGCTTTATTTTATCTTTTTTTTTTTTTGCTTGGTTATGATGTTTGTGGCATAATTTATATGCTTACTAAATTCTTGAATTTATGGTGGATACGATTATGATCTCTTTAGTTGTCAAAAGCATCATTCTTTCACAAGATGATGGTTTATTTCTCCATTTTTATATAATACAAGTGTGAAATAACATCATAGTCATCATTTTATTAATATCTTTTGAAATATCAAGGAAAAAAAATTATATCAGTTTTGTCATTGATTCGTATAATTTCTTATGCATGTTTTATCGCCTTTAAACATAAGAGTCAGAATTGTTCTTTTTTTTTCCTTCAATTTCAGACTAAAAGGGAGATTGTTTTGAATATGTACTTTTATTCATTAAAAAGCATGAGTGAGTAAATTTTGAAATTCACTATTAATCGATATTAGGCCTAAAAATCTATAGTTCATGGCCAAGTTTATTCATATTTTCGATGCGTTATTTGGAAATCGAGATTACTTTTTTTGACTTATTATAGAGGTTTTATTGAAAAGAATGCAGAGGTTGATGGAAACTATATCTAATACAAAAATGGAAAAGCTTACAAAGCTCAGTGAAGTGGTCTTGATTCGTCACTTTCTGTTTATGAATGATATAAGGTTTTACCGAAAATAAATGCTTTTGCTTATGTAGATAATACTTTTTACATCATTCATATTACCTGATTACAGGTCTGTTGTTGATTTTTTCTTATCAAGATTAGACTGCATTTAGTACCTACTACCAATTGTGGGGGTTACTTTGAACAATAAATTAAATGGAAATAAAAAAAAAAAACTTAAAAAACATTATGATCGGTAATATGCTACGATAAATACCAAATTATTGTGACTTGATTGATATTCATTTAGTCGTATTGCTTTTTGGGATGTGTTTCAAGATAAAAACAAAAGCAAACATATAATGTAAGTTTTACAAATAAATGTAAAACGCAATAGATGATGGAGTAAAGACTAATCATCAAGTCACATTATTTTGATTAACAGTACCCTATCATTTTGGTCATTATTAATTAATCGAAGGTAGCATCATCTCAGCCATATCGTTATTCTATATAAAATAGTTTTCCGCTAATACATTCCTTGATGAAAATTAGTTGTAGACATTTGGCATATTTTGCTTTACAATATTCAAACGAGATCTCTTTGTGGACGTGTAATAATCCGTAAGAATATTATATTATGTTTACTCATGGATTCCAAATGCCTTCGGGACGTGATATAGCAAAGAATCTTACTTTTCAAAGCAACGTAAGTTATTTTCAGAAATAGGTTGATGGTGCTTCATAGGAATAAGGCTGCTAGTATGGTACGGTACGGAATGTTTTCCGTACTTCGTACCTGGTTGAAATGCCGTACCGTAATTTTGTACGGTGCCCTCAATTATTTTTCCGTACCGTACAGTACGAAAAAAATAACGCACCGTAATTCCGTACGTCTACCACAAACTAATCCTATCTATATCGTTAAAATTCCTCTTTATGAAAATTTCAAAGTCAGCAAAAGTGAATTAGCAAGGGAACGTTTTATGTGCTTGTGTATATATTTGGTTTTAATAATTATAATATTGATATAGATAATGATGATAATGCTGCAGTTGATGATGATAGCATTAACAATAACTGCAATGATATCAATACTTAAGATAAAATCAGTAATAGCTACTAGTAATGTCTAATTACAACAGAAGTGCTACCACAGCTACTACTACTTCTACTACTTCTGCCATTACTACTATTATTACTGCTTAAACCACTGCCATTACTACTAGTAATAATAATAATAATGATAATAGTAATAGTAACACATACACAAATTTGCTATATTAGTATTTGTCATAAATAACATTCCTCTATTCCCAAAATTGAGTATTCATATGAGGATTATGAAACCTATTTTCCAAGGGAACTATTTATTTGGTACACACAAAAACTATTTATTTGGTACACATAATACTATGCATGAAATCTTACTCAAAATGTTTCCCAGTATCATGTTCCTTTGCATAAAAGATTTTCAAGCCATGACCTATTCTCTCAAGGGTCTTAGTAAAATAGAAAAAAAAGTATAGGAGATTATAACTACTGCAAATAAAAATTCTTCTGAATATTCATAACGAGAGTCAGTATGTGGAAAATACCTTTCATTAGCGTCAAATCAAACATATTAGTTTAAACGGATTATGTATCACCTGTTAGAAACATCTATTATATTACCCTTCATATCTAGTTTCAATTAATTTAGAATGTAGGCCTACCTCAACCCGAAGGATGTGCATTATACACTCACTTTGGGGCAATAAATGATGTAGCTATCATGCTTATAATATCTCGCGTGACTGTTCATGTTTACGTACGTGGGTATAGAAAGAGGAAGAGAGATTTTTTCTTAATGTGTAATCTCTGCTTAAGCACCTACATGCATGTGCATGCATGTAAACTTGTGTATGTATATGTGATTGTGGAAATAGGAGAAAGAAAAAATATCTTTAAGAACTATAATGTTAAGCATATACATATTCATAACAATAAGTACCAACCGAATCAAGATTTGCCAACTTACAAATACCTCTTTAGTCTTATGGGGATAACAAAGCAAAATAAAGGTGGCTGATTTGGGTAAAAATACAACAGTGATACACTGATAGAACTGAAAGACTTAACGACCGGTCTAAGAAACAGCCTAACTAAATGTAATATCACATAATGCCATTAAAAAGTTCAATGTCCGGTTTGCAAGTCTTATTTTGTCTTATGTCACAATAAATGTTCACCACTAACACCAACATGGATCTCTAGGTGACTATTTAGGACACGAACTTCTAAATAGGCATAGTATTTTAGTATATTGTATATATATGTATATATATATATATATATATATATATATATATATATATATATATATATATATATATATATATATATATATATATGTGTATGTGTGTGTGTGTGTATGTATATGTAAATATTTGTGTATATATATATATATATATATATATATATATATATAGATGTTTATATACACATGCATATATATATATATATATATATATATATATATATATATATATATATATATATGTATATGTATATGTTTATATATGTGTATATATATACATTATATATATATATATATATATATATATATATATATATATATATATATGTATATACATATATATATATATATATATATATATATATATATATATATATATATATATATATATATATATATATGTATATATATATGTGTGTATATATATATATATATATATATATATATATATATATATATATATATATATATATATATATATATATATATATATATATATATATATATATATAACGGATTTTGAGCGACGCGAAAAATCTATTTTTGGGTGAGATGGCCATGTCGTCCTGATGGAAGTTCCTATAGGGTAGCTTCCTAGGGAATATTACAACTACGGCGATATGCCCAGAGAATTTACCTTAAAGTACCCAGAATTCTAACTCCTAGAGCGAATATCCGTAATGAAAGGGATATCGCGACATATCAGAGGACGTATTCTTGACACGCCACATGGCAATCTGCACCCCAAACAGAGATTACGTATCGAGGGGTCAATTGGCAAGAAACGTAAACGGGAAAGAAAAAGGGGGAGCCGCTCCCAAGGCTCCCTATTCTCCAGTTTCGTAAGCGTGCCTGGCGCCAATCCTGGCGCCATCTGTATTCCTTGTAGCGTACACGAGGTGCTACAGATACTGTATGTAGGGAGGGGTCCTACAGCCCTTTCATAGAAAGGGAAGGGCGGGTCCATCAGGACGACATGGCCATCTCACCCAAAAATAGATTTTTCGCTTCGCTCAAAATCCGTTTTTTGGGCTCAAGCCATGTCGTCCTGATGGAAGTATACCAGAGCATTACTGTATCTGTGGATTCTCAGAACGTGCCGTACTCCCCGGAGGTAATTTTTCCCGGTCGACTAGACCTAGAGACCTAAGATGTTACCGTTATACATCTTTTCAACTAACCATAAACCATGTTAGAGCTTCCTGCCCCCTACAGGGAAGAGTCCTACTAGACTCTGGAAAAGTCTCGAAGAGTACATATACCTATGTATGAATACCAGGCAAGCTAATATAGTGGTCTCACCCTATATTAAGTAAAGCATAGTTTGTAAAGAACAACTGAGTCAATATGAAATATCGACCAGTTCTCCGCACAATACTTGTATTGGACAAAGGTTTATATCCGCATAGGAGGAAACTTGTAAAACCGCCACCGTCCCCTTCTGGGACGGAGTCCTCCCGATAAGGGAAAGCATAAACCAATGCAACATAGCTTGCATACAGGAACAATCTATTAGAATTATCCCAGATAAATATACATAGAATGAATGCTCAATTATATCAATAAATTGACACAGGTGAAGGAGACGCAAGGTTCTCAAGAACAAGTTTATTGATGGACAATAAACAGACAGGTTAACAACAATTCTATATATATATATATATATATATATATATATATATATATATATATATATATATATATATATATATATATAAGAAGAGTATAACCAAAACTTTAAGCATAAATCTGATAGTAAACAGAAACTTGTTTACCTGAAAGAAAAACATTAGTGCCACTTTTAACATACCGAGGTATGAAGGTCAGAAAAGTCTGTATTACTAATCAGTTACATTAGCGTTAGAAACGCTCGGCACACATGTCTGCACTTATGCTAGGTTCACCTTTGGAAGTGGAACAGTCAACGTGGGCACCTCAGTGCCCTCACTTAGTTTGTAGCACAGAATGTAACTACACACTCACCCTGGAATTAATTGTCCCAATTAAAACCACTGTTCCTCGCAGAGTTAAACAGCAGGGTTAACGACGCAACCCACTGCTACCACAGAACTCTTTAGTTGCTCCACTTGCTTCGCATAGTGGCGAAAGAACACTCTGGAAGACTTCCAGCCAGTGTATGAACGGAGATGTTCAAAATCCATACAATTAAGGAAATTTAAGGATGAAGCAACTTTCCTCGGATCGTGACCTGCGGGTGTACTGTCAGGATCCGCCCTGCGAATAAAATATGCGATTTTCGCCCTGAGTTGATTCAGTGATAAATTTGAGCCTGATGTTTCTCCCCTGAATAGTTGACCACCCTAGAAGTCTGAAGTTCTATGAAGATAGACCTTTAGGCATTCTACTGGACATAGAGATGCATCTCCTTTCAGAGGGCAGATTCTCCAGGGACCCCACCTGTTGGTGGGTAACTCATTCTTGGTGAGAAACAAAGGATCCGGAAACAGGTTCAGTTCTCCCCCATCCGGGAACTGAACACGACCTTCCTCTCTCGAGAGGGTTACAATCTCACTAACCCTGGCCCCGAATGCGAGTGGAAATAGGAAAATAACTTTTTGGGTCAAATCCATTAACACACCCTCCTCATTGCTCCACAGAGAAGCGAAATGAAGAGCTCTGTCTAAAGACCATGAAATGGGCTTTGGAGGTGTTGAAGGTCTGAGCCTAGCGCAGGCTTTCAGAACTTTATTGCCTTCTAATAGATTTGCACTTATTTTCCTCTAGGAAGTCTATGCTGGCTTCCGAAATCCCGAAACGCTTTCTCACCGCTAGGGAGAGAAAATCATGAGCTGCAGGATCCGGGTTTTCTGTAATGAAGCGCAGACAGAAGACTTCTGGACTCGCTGGGTCAGAACTGGATCTGGTAGCGGTAGAAACTTCAGTCGTAGTTCCAATGCCAGGTGGAACCACACGCTGTTCGACCACTTGTGGGTCACTATTACCGCTACCCCCTTGAAGGATCTCAGTTGTTGAGGACCCTCAACAGAAGGTTGTGAGGAAGGAACAGATAAATCCTGGACCATCTGTTCCAGTCGAGGGACATCGCGTCCACTGCTTCCGCTAAGGGGTCCTCGTACGGGGACACGTACAGGGGCAACTTCTTGGTGTCTTTCGTCACAAAGAGGTCTATCTGCAGTTCTGGAACTTGTTCAGAATGAAGGAGAATGATCCTGCGTCTAAGGACCATTCCGACTCTATCGGTGTGAACCTGGATAGAGCGTCCGCTGTCACATTGCGGACTCCTTGAAGGTGAACTGCCGACAGGTACCACTTCTTCTTTTCCGCCAATCGGAAGATGGCCAACATCACCTGGTTGAGAGGTGGTGACCTCGATCTTTGTCGATTCAAGCATCTCACAACTACCTCGCTGTCCATCACCAACCTTATGTGGATCGAGTGACGCGGGGAGACTTTCTTTAAGGTAAGGAGCACTTCCATAGCTTCTAGAAAGTTTATGTGAAAGGTCTTGAATAGCTTGGACCAAGTCCCCTGGACTTTTTTCCGATGAGAGGGACCTCCCCGTCCCTCCTTCGAGGCGTCTGAGTGAATCTTCACCGACGGGGGAGGTGGCTGAAGAAGAACCGGCTTCTTTAGAAGTCTGGCTTAGGACCAAGGCCTGAGAAGAGTACGTAGCCGAAGCGGAACTGGTCTTCTCAGATCTCTTCGCGCGTTTGATGCATAGCTTCTCCAAACTCCGGTTGCATCCTTTAGCTGTGCTCTTAGCACTGGGTCTGTCACCGAAGCAAACTGGAGAGAGCCCAGTACCCTCTCCTGTTTGCGTCTTGATATCCTTTCGGAATCTAGAAGTCTCTTGACAGAACCCGCTATCTCCTTCCTTTTCTTCGCCGGGATGGAGAAACGGTGTGACATTAAGTCCCAGTGGATTCCCAGCCACTGGAACTTTTGAGATGGAGAAAGTCGAGACTTTTTTCTGTTGATCTTGAAGCCTAGATACACTAGGAACTGGATCACTTGACTGGAAGCTTGCAAGCATTCTGTCTCGGATGCTGCCCACACCAGCCAGTCGTCCAGGTAGGCTACTACCTGAATTCCCTTTAGGCGTAATTGTTTGAGAGCTGCGCTCGCAAGCTTCGTGAAAATCCTTGGGGCTATATTTAGCCCGAATGGCATGGCTCTGAAGACGTATAGTCTTCGTTGTAGCTTGAACCCTAGGTAGGGGGAGAGTCGACGGTTGATTGGAACGTGCCAATAGGCGTCTGACAAGTCTGTGGAGACGGAATATGCCCTCTTGGGCAGTAAGGTCCTTATGTGTTGCAGTGTTAGCATCTTGAATTTGCAATTCACTATGAACTTGTTGAGTGACAAGTCCAGAATGACTCTGAGCTTTTCCGAGTCTTTCTTAGGAACACAAAATAGCCTCCCTTGGAATTGATGGACTTCACCCTTCGGATCACATTTTTCTCCAACAGTTCTTGAACGTACTCCTCCAGAACAGGGGTGGAGTGTTGGAAAAAACCGAGGGCACGTGGGTGGAGTGCTGTACCAGCTCCAGCCCAGTCCGTTCTTGAGTAGGCTGTGGGCCCAGGGATCGAAGGTCCACCGATCCCGAAAAATTCTGAAATCTCCCTCCTACCGGCATCATCTCACTTGGACTGCCGTCCTGAGGTCTTGCCTCCCCGACCGCGACCGCCCCTGAATCCCCTTCCCCTTGAGGGGCACCTAGACGAGCCTCTGGCTGCTCCTCTAGGCTTTGCTCGAAAGGAAGTAGACTGCCCTTCGAACGTTGGGGTGAATGCCGTGGACTGTGTCGACACGGCCTGGGGTACCCACTGGAAAGTGGTCGGGGTTTGTGCCACCATCTGAGGCACTGAAGGCATCGGCAACTGCTGTTGCTGTTACTGATCAACTGGCTTGGCTGGCCGAGACGGTAGCCTAGGCCTTTTAGTCTTCCTCTTCGGTTGGGGACCCTCATCCGGGGAAGACTTTCTCTTGATAGACAGGCCCCACTTTTGGAGAAGATTTCTATTCTCCGTGGCGGCCTTATCCACAACTTCTTTGACCAATTGGCTAGGGAAAAGGTCTTTGCCCCAAATGTTGGAGGAGATTAGTTTCCTTGGCTCGGGCCTCACCGTAGCCGAGGTGAACACGAACTCCCTACAAGCTCTCCTAGCCCTGACGAAGCTGTAAAGATCCTTCGTCACTGTGGCCAGATGAATCTTGGCCACTACCATGAACATTTCATGGACCTTGGGGTCACTTGCCATCGTCTCAAGAGTGGTCTGAAAAGACATTGAGGCAGCCAGTCTTTCTTTTGTCTCGAGCTCTCTCCGCAAAAGAAAGTCAGAGAGCTTAGGGAGGTTCTCACCGAACTGACGTCCGGCAATATTAGCCTCCAACTTCCCGACTGAGAAGGTAAGATGGACGTCCTTCCAGTCCTTGTGGTCCATGGGTAGGGCCAGCGACAAGGGTTTACACTCCTCCAGGGAGGGGCAAGGCTTGCCAGCCTCGACTGCTTTTAATACAGCCGCAAACCCTTTCTGCAAAAAGGGGAAGGCTCTAGCAGGAGAGGACACAAAGGAAGGGAGCTTCTTACTCAATGCAGTAACTTTTGAGTTTGTGAAGCCCTTCTCTTTCATCGAAGATGAAAGCAAAGCTTGAGCCTTAGCATGGTCCATCACTATGACCTCCTTCGGCTCTGTCTCCTCCTTTGAAGCTGGTTCCTTCCTCAACCGGACATAACAGTCCGGATATGATGCCTTGCTGGGCCAGAATTCCACTTCCTCAAGGGGAACTGAACCCAGCTTATCCGACATGACAATCTTTCCAGTCGTCATCGGCATGTGCTCAGCATATCTCCACGGGTTAGCATCTGAGCACAAGGGAAGGTCTTTCCCATTGAGCCTTTTCTGGGGCCCACGTGATGCTGCAAGCTTCTGCATCCGCAGTTCCATTGGAGCCGCCTTCTCCATATTCTCCTTCTGCATTTGTTGGATCATTCCAACAATGGAGGAGAGGGCCTGTCCCAGCTCTACTGGGAGAGCGGACGATGTTGAGGGAATAGGTTCAGGGATCAGAACCGGAGCAGCCGACACCTCGTTGGCTTCTTCCTCTACGATGTCTGGGGCTTGATCTTCATCCTGGCCTCCAGCCAGGAGGTCTTCCTCCAGACGCTCGGACACGTCTGACATCCTGTCGCCCAACTGGATGTCTTGCACGGCGACCGCCACTTCAGCATCCACCTGGATCTGAACTAGGGGGATCTCCTCTTGAGGCTGGGGAATCACTGCATCAGCTGATGCCCTAGGGAAAAGGTAAGCCCTCATCTTCTCACTTGGAAGATAAGGTCCAGAGGTGTTCTTCTGGAAGCCCCTTACCCAGGTGCGAAGCTTCCCCCTTGCTATATCCCTTGATTCCGCTGTCCTAGGGGAATCAAAAGCTTCAGTAATCAGGTCACAGCACACGGTACATACCTGGGGGTCCCAATACCGGAGCTCACCTTTGGAGACAGCGCATGCTGCGTGCCTCCTACATAAACCATGTCCGCAGAGGTTCTTACTGCGGACGTTGCTGAAAGCACTTCCACACTTCGGACGTACCTCCTGCAAAGAGAAGAAAATTTCCATGAGTATCAAGTGAACTATGTATCACTGGATATGCACAGTTTAGCATAACAATTCAGAAAGGATAGACACACACTTGTGTTTCCCTCACAACCAATTGTTGCAGCCTTCCAGATAATAAAATCGAATGGTTAATCTCTTCTAGAATAACCAATGCCAAGTTTCCAGAGGAAACAGGTGGAGCTCACACCTAAGCAATGATTTTAAAATCCTGGATAATAGACAAGAAAGAACTCACTTTCTTATCTGCAAGGCAACAGCAAAGGGCTGTGCAGGACAACACAAGAGTGTTAGAACACACAGTACTGTACCAAAACTTATACTATAGTTTTCCTCTTACAGTATATGTTATACTGAAGAATACTGGTACAGTATAGAAGGTTATGTGCCGGCCGGCACACACCATAACTAGCTTTAAAGTATACTACTTAACAGCTATAAGGCGGCAGAACGCTGGTTCAAATGCATGTGCCGGCCGGCAGTAACTGCCGGCCGGCAACAGCCCATGTCGGCTACACAAGGTAGCACCCGGCTGCCGGCCACACTCCTGGTGACTGGCAGACAAGGGCTGACATTAGCCGGCCGGCAAAGGTACACAACCGATGCCAGCCAGCAGCAAAAGAACCAGAGGACTACGACTGCCCGGCTGCAGGCCTCATAGGCCGGCAGCCGGGTCGGGTACAGCACTAGAAAAAAACAGAATGGATGCCGGGATAAGAGCGTAAACAACCTCCAAGCCCGGCAATACGAAAGAGTGCATATAAGGAAGGGGAGAATGTAATTCAGGCTTCCTGACCAATGCCGTCTGACTCACAGGCAGGCATGGATAAGGGACCAAGGGAGGTCCGGGCAGCACTCAAGCAGAAGACCGGCAAAGGACTGAGTCAATTCCACATCCTAACCTATCCTAGGTCCAGATGTAGAATGATGTACAGTACTGTAATGGCTAGGCCATTACAGAGATAGAGGGGGAAGGGACAAAAGAGGGTCCTACCAACCTTGCTTTAGTGAAGGATCACCCGCAGCCAAGGAAACTCATCTTAGCCTAAGGGAGATCCAAGGAGGGAGGCCAGCAATACTTGCCAGCTCCCAAGGAACCAAAGCAAGGAAGGTGTTGGAACTCTCAGGGAAAGAATCTTATCCTCCCACCGAGAGTAGCAACAAGGACTAGTCTGCTAGATCACAAAAGAAGGAACCATCTCGTACAGAAACCTTCGGTAGTGACCTAAGGAGGCTAAGCCTCCTATGTCTGTGTCAGGCCAGCGAGGGAGACTCTACCCTAAGCCAGACGAACACAGACTCAGACTAAAAACTCTGTTGTTCTGTCCCACTCTGAAACCAGACTTACTGGAACAGGAAGGTACAGTAACACTCCAGTATAGTTTTATCGAAAGTTAACTCAGATAAACCACTTAGGGATAAGCCCAAGGCTTAAACAGAGGGAAAGGGATTGCATACCTTCTCCGAAGAAAAGAAAGCAACCGGGGAGTATGAGAAAGTATACTAAGGCTCCATAAGCAACTTAGCCTAGGCACCAAGAGAATCGATTACCTAAATCACCGAAACTCACTCGTATACTATCTTGGAAATATTCAACATAATATTAAATGTATAAAAAACAGCCTAAAGCTTCAATAAAATTTTAATACACTCGGAAAACCAAAATCATGCAGAAAGTACTAGGACCAAACGACTAGGCTACATGGCCTAGCGTAGGCCAGAGTTGGCGAATACTTCGCCAAAAATAATACTAAAGCACGAAAGGAAATCCTATGTAACACTAAATAGCTAAAATTTATTAAAGCAAAACAACCGGGAATGTCGCTATGGCTAACTAAAACTCATACCTAGCGAGCGACAGCGTCCATGACGCCTCCGGTAGGCTACGGCTCTTGTAACAAAGATTAATCCTATTAATCACTTAAAAATTTACCAAGAGCCTACATTTATACATAAAAGAAATGGTACTCAACTTATCAGAGGCCGACGAAGTTGGAGAAGCCATGAAAAGCTGAATAAATCCAAGATTTGCGAGAAACACAGGAAAAAACACCGAGTTGTTAAGCTACGCAAAAAGGAATGGAGATGGCGCCAGGATTGGCGCAAGGCACGCTTACGAAACTGGAGAATAGGGAGCCTTGGGAGCGGCTCCCCCTTTTTCTTTCCCGTTTTCGTTTCTTGCCAATTGACCCCTCGATACGTAATCTCTGTTTGGGGTGCAGATTGCCATGTGGCGTGTCAAGAATACGTCCTCTGATATGTCACGATATCCCTTTCATTAGGGATATTCGCTCTAGGAGTTAGAATTCTGGGTACCTTAAGGTAATTTCTCTGGGAATATCGCCGTAGTTGTAATATACCCTAGGAAGCTACCCTATAGGAACTTCCATCAGGACGACATGGCCATCTCACCCAAATATATATATATATATATATATATATATATATATATATATATATATATATATATATATATATATATATATATATATATATATATATATGCCTTTCTTAGTGGGAATTCCTTAACGCGGTGAAAAGGTTTATGTATCACCATGATCACCAAAGCTGTATTAGTCAGGACTACCCACTACTACTAGGCTGGTTTGCTTTGAACAATCAGACAAAAGTCTCCCACCATCACCACTTCAGAGTTGGCCAAAGTGGTATTGCAAACTGGCTGCACTAGTTGTTATTATTGTTGTGTATATATATATATATATATATATATATATATATATATATATATATATATATATATATATATATATATATATATATATATATATTCTCGCAAGTAAGGTGCATATTCAATTTACAGACATTATGCCTCTACGTTATATTATACGAATCAACACTAGATAAATTACTGTATACTCCACTTCCAGCTGTCATGAAACTTAGCAAAACGATCAATTTTCTATGTTCATGAGTCAAAACATTTATAAAAAAAAGATTAATGGGTATTATTTCTTTTGATTTGTAACGAAAAAAATCGCCGGCTAACAAATCGGACTAAATATTATATATATTTTTTCAACTATATCTATTTGTTCATTTTACATAGGAGAAAAATAATCTCACCAGAAAGTTTCAGAAACGGATTATATCAGAATATTTTCTAATGCTTGTGTGAGTACCTTGCCTATAACAATGAAAGAATCGACTGCTTAGCCCAGCATCATGATCAGTACTGGGCAGATAGCACCTTCATAAGTCGAATGACCAATATTAGATTATATAGTTGATGCTGAAAATGTTTGTGATGTGATACCTCAAATATTGCACAGACATATCAATTATGTAATTCCAGATATACACAGAAACATATGAATTGAAATGCCAAGTATCATCGACATCTATTTGTGTAGTCACCGAAGCGGCCAAATATGAAATAGTAATTGCTTATTGATATAGCTAAGCCCAAGGTACAGTACGGTACGAAATTTGGTCTATTTTCCCGTACCTGAATCGTACCTTACGTACTTTGGCAATATAACCGTACAGTAATTCCGTACCATACCCTACCCAACCGTACTCCGTACCGTACCGTACCGTACCCTACCTTACCTTAATGCTAGTCTTGAATGGGAATGAAAAAGTAATTATAAGATATGTTTGCATGGATTTTTTTACATAAATATATATATATATATATATATATATATATATATATATATATATATATATATATATATATATATATATATATATATATATATATATATATATATATATATATATATATATATATGTATATATATATATATATATGAGAGAGAGAGAGAGAGAGAGAGAGAGAGAGAGAGAGAGAGAGAGAGAGAGAGAGAGAGAGAGAGCCATTGAGGAATCTCTCATCCTAAGAGGATAGAATACCATCGGTACTTCTGTCCCCTAAGTAATCTGCTTATGGATTAGGGATAGAGAGTATATATAACAGAGCAGAATTACCTGAATGTTATAATCTTGAACGTTAATCTTGGAATGATAGCTATTTAAAGCATTATTATATTGAATTAACTCCCCCCTTCAAAAAAGATTTTAATCTGTCAATGTAATGACGTACGTTATAACTTGATCATATCACGTAAACTAATATTTATTTATGAAAGAATAACATAAACATATGGTTGCTAGCAATAGAATATAATTTTCGTAAGTATAATGTTGCGATTTAGACCCGGTAAGCATAATGTTTCGTTATTTTGAAGAGATATCCGACTTTCGTAAATATTAATTTGCTCAACTTTGTTTTTGTATTTGACAATGTTTAATCTTATCATTCACACGAAGAAGCTTGCTTATATTTTTGTGTGTGAATGGGTGCATTTCGATTAAAAACTTTTTTTTCAAATTCAGTGATCTAGTTCATTATGACTCCATGAAAGTTTGAAGAAAAAGGTTTAAATCCGCTCTTCCCTCTCATGTAAGAGCAACAAGCTCCAAACCAGTCACGGTACAGTAGATCCCTCTATTAAGAAAATCCATTTGGATAGGTTACCCTTAACTGGGACGGATTTATGACGATTGTAAATATACTGAAAATATATTTCCCCAACAATGAAGCAAACTTATTTAATGATATTGTTATCAAACTTCAATTTGGCAATGTGATCATTTAAGGTGCTTTCTTTCGAGTATCTTCTTTCGATACATTTCCGTTTTCTCCTTTATCTGTATTACCAAACCATTTTAGCCCTTTAAAGGAAGAACTGTTCTAGCGTAGATTAGGTATATTTCAAGCCTTTAATGGAAAATGAGAGAGGCTGACGCCAAACTAAGAACTTTTAAACATAGGAAGCTATAAGATTTTCCATTTTGATAATACTGTATTCTTAGGACTGACCAATATTACTTCTGAGCGGAGAATTGTTAGCATTCTGCAATTTTGGCTGCCAACAATCTGGTTTGCTTTTTATAGTAGGGTAAGAAGGTGACAATATAAAGTCAATGTTGACTTGTATGACTAAAGGAGAAATAAGCATAAGAGTTTTTGAAAAACTCTGGTAGTTTAAAATCAAACAAAAAGCATGCTTGCTGCAAATAGGGTTATGTCTCATGCAGGGCTTAGAATGAAAGAAAACTAATTTTGATGATGAAGGCTATCGTATGGAAAAATAGAACCATCAATATTTTAAGAAATTCATGACCTTATAGTTAGAAGAGAAGAATATTGAGGACATTGGTTTCATTAGACATTATGCAGTCTTTTGCCAACAAACTAAACATATTATCTAGTAGTTAGGGGATTCCCGATAATTAAAGTAAAACCCTATATGAAAGTGAGAAGTTGAAGAAATTAAAAGGCCTAACGGAAACCGGGCAAACTTTGCTTCGCACTAAATTATCATGTTATGTTATCGTACTATAATTTCCAGTCATCTTCAGTACTTGTACCTTCGTACAGTGGAAAAATACTTACATGTGGAACAGTTCTTCAATCCATGTAGACTATATAAAGGCTCGTCAGATATTTATGCTCACTAATGTAGCATATCTCTCGTATTCGTATCCATCTCTGGAAGTCTCCTTTCATATATCCCTAATAATAACTTCCACAGGCTTTTTTTCCGCCTCACTAAGACCCTTTCAGGTGTTACATCACTCATTTCTGTCTATCATTTATCCTACACATTTAACAAAATTCTTATTCCATTAACCCAGTTTTTTATTCATGTGAGACAGGAAAGTATTATTTCTTTCATGAACCTTTTTCTAGGATATGCTTTTCGCAATACCAATGGTTATTTTTCAATTTCTCCCCTTCACTTTTGGCTGTTGGTCTTTTTTCTCTTTAATTCTATTTTTGACTGCACTATCCAATCTCGTATATGTCTGTTCTTATTATTCATTAGCATACCCATATCTTAATTTGCTATCAGAATCATTTCTATGAAAATTAGAAGTATTCCAACTGTAAAAAGCACATTATTTATTTGCACATTTTGTCATTTATGTTGATAAAACTTTAATGCTGAATTTTAACCTGTTTAATTTATCTATTTCTGGCAATAGCAACTTAAGTTTTTATCTTATACCGGTATAGAAAGGACACATCGAAGGAGATATATTGAGAAATATACTAAAATTAAAAGTTCATAACATATTCCTAGGACGCTCAAGATCTTCCTCATTTATTGGTTCGATATTTCAGAAATATACGTACCGTTATAAATGGTAATAGGATGGCCAAGGCACCAGCCACCTGTCTAAATACTACTGCTAGAGAATTAGTGGGCCAAATCATTGGCCAGATATTACTACTTTGGATCCCTCTCTGATTAATGCTTATTTTTCCTTAGCCTATACATTCACCGAATAGTCTGACATATTTTTATCAATTTCTCTTCTTTTTGCGCATACACCTAATAACACAAAGATAACCGAAATTTTTTTTTTTTACTCAAGGACTCAAGGGGTTAACTACAGCGCTGTAATTGTTCAGTGACTAATTTCCACTTGGATGGGGGTAAAGGACACTCTTTAGCTATGGTAACCAGTTCTTCTAGGAGAAGGAGGCTACAAAATCAGACCATTGTTCTATAGTCTTGGGTAATGTCATAGCATCTGCTCTATTGTCTTCTTTTTCCACTGTCTAAGATTACAGTTCTGTTGCTTAAGGATACACTCAGGCACACTTTTCTATCTGTTTCCTTATTTCCTTTCCTCATTTGGCTATTTTCGTTGTTGGACCCCAGGGGCTTAGCCAGTAATAAGTATAATATCAATGATGATGATAATGATATGGGCTTATGCGGTACTACACCTGTAATGTAGAACTGTATGGGAGGACCTCATCTCTGGCTTGGCCTTTCTTGTATTCATGCCTTGTGATTGACTGCCGCCACCTTACATCGTGATTAACCGACACCTTCTCACAGCTGATTCATGTAAATATAACAATAATAATTGTGAAGAAAATTACTTTAAGAAAATAATTATAAAATATTTAGAAATTAAGAAAAAAAAACGTCCCTCAAATGGTCATTGCTCCACTGTGGCTCTGTTTCCTCACAATTAAACATTATGTCATTGCTTCTCTCTTCTGGCAAGCGGTACATAGATGGACTGTGTACATTACTTTATCTTTTCCTAGTTCATTTTTTTTTTTCATCACCCACCTGAATGTTAGTTCATTCATTTTTTTTTTTTCAGCTTCTCTCTCCACTTCTGTGTTACCCATTCCCAACTTGAACAGATCTGTATGATAAAGTTCAAATTATTCTTGAATATCCTCAACATTCTCTGTTGCTACACCATCTTTATTTTTGATGGCAGTTATAGTACACATCTTGCGTCCATCTATCCTTCTTTTGGAATCCCAGAATGCGGTTCCATTGACTTTCCATTTTTTTTTTTACTTCATCCACTGTTTGCATTATTTATTTTATTGCATACATATTCATTAGTTTTTCTTGGTCTTCATGCATTCGTCTGTTTTCTTAATTACCTTTCTTCAATCTTTTCCTATTAATTTTCCTTTTTGTCTTCATTAATGTATTTATTCATTTAGTTTTTTGGCGAACTTTTTTTAGCGACTTTCTTACTGAATTTCTCCTTTATTCTTTTAACCTTTTTTTGCCACATGTTATAGTTTTCCTTCATCGTTCACCTGCCTTGGATAATTTCAATACCTCTGCAGCTTTAGTCTCATTTCTAAATCTTTTCAATTCCAGAATTCTTATCGACTTCTTACATATTTATCGTTCGCCAGTCTATTTCAATCATTATCGGTGTATGTAATCTTATTTGTTACTCGGTGAGTTACTAGTATTATTTCTTCATCTACGTGGATAATCTTATATGCTTCCTCAACCTCTTTTATGATTTTCCATGGACTACAGTATTATTGTTAGTTGGCCATTTTCACTTGTCCATTTTCCTCTACATTTTTCATGAGTATTGCGAATGTCTAAATTCATATTTTCTACCAGTTGTACAAGAATCTGCCATGTTTACTAAATTTCTGTCTAATTTCCACTATTTCCTCTCCTACTTTACAATTTAAATCTCAGACTATTAGTAGTGTTTCTCCATTCTTATTTTCATTCTCGACTTCATATATATCCTCCTTCTCCTTCTTGGTCCTCTTAACCTCTTGTGGAGGATACACTGCACCTAATCTAGTCATAATGCTACCGTTGTCCATTTTAATCCAGAGTACTTCATGGGTGTTATTCTCTCTTTTCACTTCAACCGTTATATTTCCCAGTTCTTCTTTGATTCCTATCAGTATTCCCCTTCTTCAGTCGTTCTGTTATTCTCATGAATTTTGTATCCTTCGGTTTTATTATTTTTTAAATTTTCCTAAATACGTTTCAGTCAGACAAATTATTTTGGGTTTAGCTTTGTTCACTATTTCTTACATGGATCTTATTTATGATTTGATCTCCATTCAATATTTGTTATAAATTTTTTGTTCCTTATAATTCTTTTTGTCTTTTATGTTACGTCTTACCTTCTTTCTTCTTTCCTTTTTATTTTTTTAAATCACCTTGTTGGTGTTGTTTCTAAATACAGCATTACATTTACCCTCGGATACTCGTGCATTATGAGGCCCATCTCCTGATTTATCATTTGTCCCATTTGGCATCGCTGTGCTGTGTGCGACGTCAGTTAGGTGATAATTGAGAGGCGAGGTGAATGCACCCAACTATGCAGGTGTTTCATACACGATCGCACACTGTCATGGTTTGATATTAGACCATCCTGTGTTTTCATGCTAGAAAAAGCTTTATCATGTTTGAAATTTTTTGACGTTCTTCCTAGGAAGTCACTTTATATAAAATCGATGACTGTTTAATAAAGTTTACTTACATTCGCCTCGCATCTCATTTCTTCTTCTTCTTCTTCTTCTTTTAATATTATTATTATTATTATCATTATTATTATTATTATTATTATTACTCTTATTTCTTGCTAATTTACATCCTTAGTTGGAAAAGCAGGATGCTATAAACCAAGGGGCTCCAACAGGGAAAATTTATGACCTAACTGGCACCTCGCATATTATTTTTCCACCTGTTCTTGCCTTTGTAATTCATTTGAGTATCCTGAAAGCTCATCTCTTATCATCATTATCTAAGTCCCTACTTGCTTCTTTTTTATTCTAATTTATAATTCTTTCATTTAATTCACTGAAGATAAAAATCGTTACTGTGTAATAGTGTGTATGAAACATGTGCGGTACATGAGTTTACACAATATCTCTTCCATCCTATACTGTAAAAAATAGACTTTTTCATTGACCCTTTCCTTGCTCTCCTTTTTTTTTATTATTTTTATGACTGCTATTGTTAGGAAATCATTTGTTACTACTTAGGTTGTTCTCACAGTATCGATTTCTGTCCCCTGACACATGAATCCGTAGCCTCCTTACGGGCAACATTTTTTTCTTAGAAAAAAAAAGAAAAATAATATTTTTCTCTAATCCCTTGACGATATATCCCTCTCACTTGTTCTACTCCTGTTTTCATTGACGTTGTTCGTGGCCTATGACAAAATTTGCGTTTCTCTCCATTGACATCGCCGTATCTCATTCTACTTGCATATTACTCCTCCATTTCTACTGGTATATTGTTTCCCTTTCTTATAGTAAAATCTGCCCACTGAGGCTTGGTAATATTTTCCTATTGCATAGTACTTACAATCTTTATTTATCTTATTTCGCTTAGGTTTCATATTCTCATGACTTATCTCATTTATTCCTCTTAGTTTATTTGCTAATATATTTCTTTTTATTTTCATCTTTCTTTCTTCTATCTTGTTCTTCACCAGCCTTATTCTGCTTATCAACACGTTGTAAGTTTCTTTTGATCTGCTCTATTTTCCCACCTGTTTCTGCTTGCGTACTGCATTTGATTTTCCTGAAAGCTCATCTCTATTATCATTGTTTGTCCCTAATTGCTTCTTTCTTAGTCTCATTTATCATTCGTTCATTTAATGCTATTAAGTCACTATCATTGCGTTGAAGCTTCCTATAGTACGCGACGATTATCCATTACTTCCGAATCAATGTTTCGGGTTGCCAGCTACTGTATATTTTCTACATTCCTCTTGCAATGGTTTTGTCGTTCTAGCCATATCTCTATTTATTGTCTTTAGCGTATTTATTATGATCAATAGACATTTTTTTTCGGTCAATTCAATGAATGCCAATTCTTTTTTGGCCAGACCATGACATGCTAAACAGTTTAAATTTTTGCATCAGTCACATGATACATAATCCCCTACCGACATTTTTCAACAGCAGCCACATATTTCATCAACTTGCAGATCTGATTCTCCTACTGCTGCTTTCTCCAAGCTGTTCCTTATCTATTTTATCATTTCCTTTTATCTGAGTAGAAGTTATAGACTCTGTTTTTTCTATTTTTTTTTAAGTCTATGAACTTACAGGCTTCATTACTCAACACTTGGCTACTGCTCCCTATATCAAACAATGCTACATCTGTTTCGCCCTTTCTTCCAGTCCTGATTCGACCTTTATTTCCTATTTATGCTTTTTCACTAGCTCTTATATCTGTACCTAAAGTACTCATCTGGAGACACTTGTCCGCGACCATAC
>NC_090725.1:20999207-21011707 GCF_036898095.1 Palaemon carinicauda | reverse complement strand
ATCCAACTTTTCTTACCTCCAGTTCTAACCTATCAATAATTTTATACATTTCAGCTATTGTAGAGGCAATAAGAACTATAACTTGGAATTCAAGATCACATAATATCTAGTTCGCTTTTCTTTCAATGCCATTATTCATTCTTTGGATTACCTTGTTCAGGACATAATCAGTCACTATAGTAAACAGTCGAGGGGACAGTACTCTGCCTTGTAGTAATCCAGTCTTGACTTCAAATACACCTGTAAGACTGCCGTCAACGGAATACCCTCCGCCAATTTCCACTATGCATACCCATTATAATGTTCACGATATATACTGTAGGCCTATATATGTATATATGTATATGTATATATGTATATATATATATATATATATATATATATATATATATATATATATATATATATATATATATATATAGGGTTTATTAGAGAAAAATTAAGATCACAAGTATGTGGTAAAATTATCATATATGTATATATATATATATATATATATATATATATATATATATATATATATATATATATATATATATATATATATATATATATATATATATATATGTATGTATATATATATATAGCTTTCCTATAGAGATAAAAACAGATGAAGTCTCATTGAGTTGAATGGTACTATTACATTTGTTGAGGTGATAATATATTTTCATATATAATTTAGGTAGGTAAACCTCTCATTCTGAATAATTACAGACTATTAAAGCTTTACAAAAATAAATTTTTGGTTAAATTGTGTCAAAGATATGCACCAAAGAATGTGGGCTTTTAGAATAAATTTAGGTTAAAAATGAGTTTCAAAATAGATATTTTTACTGTACACAACGAATGACGAAGTTGGGAAAGAAAAGGATGCACAATAGCAGGTAATGAAAAGGAGCCTTGTTTAGTCTGTAAATCAAAAAGAGATTAGTTTTTTGTAAAAGTCGTTCCACTAAAGGAGCAGTTTAACTATAATCTTATTGCTAGTGAACCCTTTATTCATATGACTAAAACTTAATATCCAACATGTTGATTCTAGCTGGGTACCAACGAATGCCCTGTTTATGCCAAATTCATAAACAGGGTATGTTTTATAGAGAAAATCATCCGGTGTTTAGAATATTCTGCGATTTATTTGACAACTGTACTTAAAAAATAACTGTCTCAAATCAATAGCGCGGAACGGGTGCTGAACTGAATCCGATTTACTTACGGCTCGCAAGTTCCAGGATTAAGTTCCAGTCTGCTTCGTAGCAGTCACGAATTCTTTGTGGCATACCTTCGGCTCCAGATTAATTCTCAATTCACGTATCTGTCCAACGTCTTTAACATATGTCGTTTCAATTGTTGACTCATCTTCGAGAATAAACTCTGCCGGAAAGTTCAATGAAAATCTATAAATATTACTTATTACTGCCGTGCCGATTCACATAACCCTTTAACATTTACTTTAGATATCTAATTGTATTAGTGAAATTAACCCTATTCTCTGCTCTTCATACTCCCTGACACTCAGTAATTCTTCTGATATTAAATCGCAATAGTTCTCACATTCTTGGCTCCTAGATTTCTTATCGTTGTATCTTTACAGTAGTTAAGACCAGTTTCCCTTTAAGCTCGAGAGAGAGAGAGAGAGAGAGAGAGAGAGAGAGAGAGAGAGAGAGAGAGAGAGAGACTTTCCGCTGCCTTCTCGCGCTATCACAATAGTCAAGTGAACATCTAATTAAAGTTCTCTTTAAAAAAAATTTAGAATTCAGACTCGCTTTGATTTAAATGGGACTATCTACCTTATGGACTTGTCTACTGCATTTTGTAAGAATTTTGAACGAGCTACTAAGACTTATTACGACTTTCTACAAGTTTATTAAGAGCTTCCCCCTGTCTAACTTTTTGGTCATGTTCAAAACTTTACTCGAGCACCCTAGATTTTCCTAGTTTATTTACTAAATTTAGTTAAAAAATAAAAGTCCGTTGTGAGTCTCGTAAGATCTTACAGAGTGCCATTTCTTCATACACGTGTCTTTATTGATGATTTTCATAGAGGGTGTCAATATATATTTGAAAAATGATGACATTTTAGGTCTTTACTTGTCCACAATCATTTTAAAAATATTATAGAACGGCCTTATTCTTTATTCATGATATCTGAAAAAAAATAGAACTGCTGTAATAGCCATCAGTTTATATCTTTTGCAATATGATCGAATAAAAGAATTATGAGATTAGAGAAAACAAAATGTAAAGATAACATTAGAGTTTTTTATTAATCCACTTCATTTTTGTCAAAATTTTGAAAGGCAGGTTTTATGTAAAATATAACTTATTTTTAATTTGTATGTGGAAATGTTTATTGAATATATATATATATATATATATATTACATATATATATATATATATATATGTGTGTGTATATATATATATATATATATATATACATACATATGTATTATTGAGCACATACGTGTATTTTTGTCTGTGTATACACTTGGGCAAACTTGTTTTTTTAAAAGGGTGGTTGGAGGAGGCTTAATGGAAAGCCCATGATGCCTTGTAGTTGCTCAGGAGGTTGCCTGTTCTCAATCGTTTTCTTTTTCTTCCTCTTTAGTATTCATATCCAAAGCCATCGTTACTGTCCTTCCTTCAGTTGAAGTGCCTATCTTAGAGAGTTGTAAGTCTTGCGTGGTGTCATTCCACCATGTTCATCAATTTTATGGTTAGTCTATAAGTTACACCAGTTATTCTTTGCATTGTTTTGTAGATATTCAGTTAATTTTTTGCCATTTTTCTGTTTTAGTAAATAATGAAACTATGTCGATTGTTTTAATTCTTGTATATGCCCCCTGTGGCCGCGGGGGCATATAAAAATTAGAATAGCGTCAACGTTATCCCTGCGTGTCATAAGAGGCGACTAAAAGGGACGGGACGAGGGGGCTGGGAACCCCCTCTCCTGTATCTACATCCTGTGAGACATCGACAAAGAGATTGAGCTGGGGGGAGAGTGACTGCTCCCCGCACTCTAGTTTTGGGGTGTTTGAATGTGCGTGGATGTAGTACGATAGAGAGTAAAAGATGTGAAATTGGAAGTATGTTTAGGAATAGAAGGATGGATGTATTGGCCTTGTGTGAGACGAAGATAAAAGGAAAGGGTGAAGTTATGTTTGATGAAATGTCTGGTAGAGTGTCTGGGATTGAAAGGGGAAGAGCGAGAGAGGGTGTGGCTTTATTGCTGAGTGAATGGACGACAGGTAAAGTAGTGGAATGGAAGGAGATATCATCTAGGTTAATGTGGGTAAGGGTTAGGTTGGGTAGGGAATGTTGGTCGTTTGTCAGTGCGTATGGGCCAGGTAGTGAGAAAAGTGAAAAAGAGCGGAATGAGTTCTGGAATGAATTAACTAGGTGTGTAGAGGGACTGGGTAGAAGGAATTATGTAGTTTTCATGGGTGACTTGAATGCTAGAGTGGGCGCTGGAGAGGTAGAAGGTGTCATTGGGAAGTATGGCATACCAGGTGAAAATGAGAGTGGTGAGAGACTGGTAGATATGTGTGTTGAGCAAGAGATGGTGATAAGTAATAGCTTTTTTAAAAAGAAAGCTAAAAATAAGTATACATGGGTAAGAGTGGCAAATGGAAGAGTAGTAGAAAGGGCATTAATGGATTATGTGTTGATAACTAAAAGAAAGTGTGGAAGATTGAAAGACGTGCACGTGTTTAGAGGTATGGCTAACGGTATGTCTGATCATTGTTTGGTGTAAGGAAAATTAGTTGTAGCAAAAGAGAGGGGGAATAGAGTAGGTGGATGTAAAAGGGAGCTAGTGAGGGTTGAAGAGCTAATAAAACTGTGGGTAAAAAGTAAATATCAGGAAAGGTTGAAAATGACATATGACGAAGTGAAAGTAAGAGAAACTGGCAATTTAGAGGAGGAGTAGAAGTTAGTAAAAGAAAATTTTGTTGGGATTGCAAGTGATGTGTGTGGCAAGAAGGTTGTTGGAGGCAGCATGAGAAAGGGCAGTGAATGGTGGAATGAAGGAGTGAAGGTAAAAGTGGAAGAGAAAAAGAGGGCTTTTGAAGAATGGTTGCAGAGTAATAGTATAGAGAAGTATGAAAAATATAAAGAGAAAAATGTGGAAGTAAAGCGCAAGGTACGTGAGGCAAAGAGGGCAGCTGACCTGGGGTGGGGTCAGGGATTAGGTCATTCATATGAAGAGAATAAGAAGAAGTTTTGGAAAGAAGTGAAGAGAGTAAGGAAGGCTGGCTCAAGAATTGAAGAGACAGTGAAAGATGGAAATGGAAGGTTGTTAAAAGGAGAGGAGGCAAGGAAAAGATGGGCGGAATATTTTGAAAGTTTACTGAATGTTGAGGATAATAGGGAGGCAGATATAATTGCTGTTCCAGGTGTTGAGGTGCCAGTGATGGGAGATGAGAATGAGAGAGAGAGATTACAATAGATGAAGTCAGGAGAGCACTAGATGAAACGAGAGTAGGAAAAGCGTCTGGTATGGATGGTGTGAGAGCTGAGATGTTGAAGGAAGGGGGTGTGACTGTACTTGAATGGTTGGTGAGATTGTTTAATATGTGTTTTGTGTTGTCATTGGTACCAGTAGATTGGGTTTGTGCATGTATTGTACCACTATATAAGGGTAAGGGAGATGTGCATGAGTGTTGTAATTCAAGAGGTATTAGTTTGTTAAGCGTAGTTGGAAAAGTGTATGGTAGAGTAATGATTAATGGGATTAAGGATAAAACAGAGAATGCAATCTTAGAAATACAGGGTGGTTTTAGAAGAGGTAGGGGTTGTATGAATTAGATTTTTACAGTAAGGCAGATATGCGAGAAATATTTAGCAAAAGGTAAGGAGGTGTATGTTGCGTTTATGGATCTGGAGAAAGCGTATGATAGAGTTGATAGGGAAGCAATGTGGAATATGATGAGGTTATATGGAGTTGGTGGAAGGTTGTTGCAAGCAGTGAAAAGTTTCTACAAAGGTAGTAAAGCATGTGTTTAGGATAGGAAATGAAGTGAGTGATTGGTTTCCGGTGAGAGTGGGGCTGAGACAGGGATGTGTGATGTCACCGTGATTGTTTAACTTGTATGTTGATGGAGTGGTGAGAGAGGTGAATGCTCGAGTGCTTGGACGAGGATTAAAACTGGTAGACGAGAATGACCATGAATGGGAGGTAAATCAGTTGTTGTTTGCGGATGATACTGTACTGGTTGCAGACACAGAAGAGAAGCTTGGCCGATTAGTGACAGAATTTGGAAGTGTGTGAGAAAAGGAAGTTGAGAGTTAATGTGGGTAAGAGTAAGGTTATGAGATGTACGAGAAGGGAAGGTGGTGCAAGGTTGAATGTCATGTTGAATGGAGAGTTACTTGAGGAGATGGATCAGTTTAAGTACTTGGGGTCTGTTGTTGCAGCAAATGGTGGAGTGGAAGCAGATGTACGTCAGAGAGTGAATGAAGGTTGCAAAGTGTTGGGGGCAGTTAAGGGAGTAGTATAAAATAAAGGGTTGGGCATGAATGTAAAGAGAGTTCTATATGAGAAAGTGATTGTACCAACTGTGATGTATGGATCGGAGTTGTGGGGAATGAAAGTGACGGAGAGACAGAAATTGAATTTGTTTGAGATGAAGTGTCTAAGGAGTATGGCTGGTGTATCTCAAGTAGATAGGGTTAGGAACGAAGTGGTGAGAGTAAGAACGGGTGTAAGAAATGAGTTAGCAGCTAGAGTGGATATGAATGTGTTGAGGTGGTTTGGCCATGTTGAGAGAATGGAAAATGGCTGTCTGCTAAAGAAGGTGATGAATGCAAGAGTTGATGGGAGAAGTACAAGAAGAAGGCCAAGGTTTGGGTGGATGGATGGAGTGAAGGAAGCTCTGGGTGATAGGAGGATAGATGTGAGAGAGGCAAGAGAGCATGCTAGAAATAGGAATGAATGGCGAGCGATTGTGACGCAGTTCCGGTAGGCCCTGCTGCTGCCTGCGATGCCTTAGATGACCGCGGAGGTAGCAGCAGTAGGGGATTCAGCATTATGAAGCTTCATCTGTGGTGGATAATGTGGGAGGGTGGGCTGTGGCACCCTAGCAGTACCATCTGAACTTGGTTGAGTCCCTTGTTAGGCTGGAGGAACGTAGAGAGTAGAGGTCCCCTTTTTGTTTTTTGTTTCATTTGTTGATGTCGGCTACCCCCCAAAATTGGGGGAGGTGCCTTGGTATATGTATGTATGTATGTATTGTCTGGAGATATTGGGCAAAATCTGGAGCAGTGCATCATAGACTTTGCCAGTGTTGTCTAATGTATTGTAATATTTGGGGATGACATGGCAATATTAGAGATCTTGTAGTTGCCTCCAGACAGTATGATGTCCTATTATGCACAGAAACTTTGGTTTCTCAAATGAGGTACTCGTCTGAGCTACTTATTCAATGTTTTAAGAAACCAGTAATTTTGAAACAAGATCCCATTCCTAGGGAAGGGAAAATGGCAGTAACCTCCTCTTAAGTCCTGTTGTAAAATGTGGATGTTATGAGATATAGATCATAAATGTATGTGGTGAGCATCACCATCTTTATTTGTGTTCCATCTGTTGTAATCAGACTTGGATGGTTCTATTTTTTTCTTACCACTATGGTTAAGATAAAAGAAGATTATGAAAAGGCTCACCATAGGGAGTGGTTGGATTTTGTATCTCCTATTGATCACAGTGGCTGAGGAGACTTGGACGTTGCCTTTGAGTCAGGCTGTGGGCAGATCATAATTGAGGCTACCCACAGGTCTGGTAACTGGTGATTATGCTTGTTTATGTTAGTAATTAGGATGTGTCATACTCATGTTATATATGTATGAAATTTTGAGCAAACTAGAATGGTATTTTGAGTAATCTTTTGATTTTGTATTGGTCATCCTTGTATAAACTTGTTTGAGGTAGTAGTTCTATAGAATGATAGTGTAGTATCGAGTGTTTAAATACCCAGCGAAAGAAAAATCCTAATCGAGTGATGATTCTAGACGAGTTTCTTTGGAGAAGCAAGTGGTTTATCATCTTTCGAATGGTTACAGATCATATTGACTTTGAATAACTATATTCGGTTAAGAGATGTTGATCAGAATGTATTGCTTCAGGTGAAAAGGAATACAATTATGGTTTAAAAGAAAACCTTTCTGGTATAACCCAGGATCATAAATGGTGGACTACCCTTAAATCTGCAGTCTTTGGTGCACTCTTTGGTGTAGATTTAACAGTTCCTCCTTTACTTATACCAGATGGCTATATTACACATAGTCCAAAGAGAAAAACAACCATTTTGGCTGATGTGTTTGACAGTAAGCAGATCAATGATAAATTCAATATTCCTCATTCCTGTTTTCCTGAGGTCAAACTAACTAGTTTAGCTTTTCTGTCCCGTAAAATTAAAACAGTCTTGATGGCCCTTGATGCTTGTAGAGATGTAGACCCTAATGGTATTTTTCCTTCCTTTTTTTTTAGAGATCTCTCTTTTCTTAGCTTCTTGATTTCTTAGTTCTTACGTTTTCTAATATATTTCTTGCCAGTTAGCCAGAAGAGGTTCTTTTTGCATTCGCTACTTATTCTTGCGCAAGCTGTAGCTCAGCTTATAACCAACTGATTTCCATTAGTCCCATTGGTCTGAAGCTTTTGGACGTTTTTTGGTAAAACGTCCTAATAAGTATGCTGAAGGTAATAATCTGTTGACTAGTTTGCATGTGATGACCTTACAATCTCCAGTGTTGTACAGAAATACCCTTTATCATGGTCAGAAAATTTGTATGATTGGCTTGGATTTTAGTACGTCGTCTGACCGTTTTGATCATAACGCCCTTTTTATCAAACTGAAACAAATGAGAGTAGGTGGGTGTATTTTTAGCATCAATATTGGTTTTTTAGGTAAAAATAGCAAAGATGGGCACTATAGTGAATACAGGTAGGTTATATCTGATGTTCTTCGAGGTACTATTTTTGGCACCTTATTTCTGTAACAACATGATATGTGGTTTGGCTTAGAAAGCTAGTGAATGTAGCTCTTTTATTGCTGAAACCTTTAATAGAGATCTCAATTTGGGATTGTAAGTAGGTCGAGGACAGTGGCTCCTCAACATCCAGATCTTTACATTGATAATGTTTCTGTAACTATTTATAACTCCATTAAAATTTTGGGTGTGATTCTTGATTGCCAATTTACGTTCAAGAAAGGCATTTGGTCTTTCTTCTTCATTTGTACACAAAAAATGGTATGTTAAGAAAGTCTTTCAAGATTTTTGGTGATCAATCTGTCCTGAATAAATGTTCTAATTCTTTACATTTGCCTTGTTCCGAGTATTGTTCTCCTGTCTGGTCTACAGCTGCTGGATCTCACATTAATTTGTTGGGGAAAAACTTAAGGTCTATAAGATTTATTATTCTGTATCTAGTACTACATATGCAATTCATTCTGACAGTCATGGCGTCTTCACCATAAGGCTCAATACTACACAGTATTCAAGAAATTATAATCCCTCTTTGACCAAATTGTGGAATGATCTTCCTTATCGGATGGGTGGATTATCGGAACTTCAGAAGTTCAAACATGCAGCCATTTTTTTTTTTTTTTTTATGTTGAACAAGCTGACATAATTCTCCGTTTTATAGGACAGATCTACTTGAACGTTGTCACTTATCTTAAGATATTTTATGTACACTATTCGTTACTTGTCATATAGTTTATTCATTTTCTTAAGTTCTTTTCCCGTTGGGCTATTTTTCCCTGTTGCAGCCCTTGGTCTTATAACATCTTGCTTTTCCAACTATGGTTGTAGCTTAGCTAGTAACAACAACAACAATAACAATAACAATAATAATAACAATAACAATAATATTAATATTCTATATTTAAGTGAAAATTGTTAAACTGGGTGAAACATCCCGGGCATCATTGCATTTTCTTTTTATTGAAAAAGAAAATCTGAAATAAAGCCCAAGGTCACTCTGTAATTAGTTTCCTTATCCCTCGTGCTAACATCGACATTTTTCTTATCTGCGAAAATGTCGGTCATATTGATGATTAGTGTTTTTTTGCGGCTCAACTCAGCACGAGATAAAAAAAAATGATGGTTATCGCAGTGTGAAGGGAACGGGAAATGTTTCACAGTGATCCTTTATGTAATTCCTGTTCATTCAGATCTATTTTAGTGTTTTTGTTCTTAAAATATGTTATTTTTTACTTCTCTTGTAGTTTTTTATTGCCTTATTTCTTTTCCTCACTAGGATATTTTACCCTGTTGGAACCTTTGGACTTATAACATCCTGCTTTTCCAACTAGGGTGATGATAATAATAATAATAATAATAATAATAATAATAATAATAATAATAATAATAATAATGAAGATGATGATAGTAATAATAATAACAACTACCTCTATAACGATCATAGACGTAGCTTCAATTGTCTTCTTAATACACGGATATTGTAAAGGCAACGAAAACAGAAAATAATGACGTAATTCGATATGTTTCTTTTTGATTTCATATCAAATCTTTCATTTCTTTTGTGCTTGACTGGTATCGAAAAAAATATAATAGAATTTTTGGTTTACATTAATAAAAACTCTACAAACCAGATAGTTGAAACAAACTTATTTCTAAATAGAATTCCTTCGTCAGAAACTGTTGTGAAATATACATTTCTGATAACGTTCCTGACACTCCTGAGTCTTGACAGTCCCACGTAATATGACGAAGTCGCTTTTCTCTGTAGTTTATGAGAGGCAAACATTTAACGTGAGCCAGGAACAATTATGCACTGTGTCCTTATTAGGAATATAAGAGAATTTACATTCTTTAAAGGTTCAAAGGGCGCTCATGAATGGCAGAGCCAAGTGATAGTAACATTGCCCTATCAAGGAGGATGGGGCCCTAGAATCTGACCATATATACATATGATCAGCGCCCAAACCCCCAATCTCTCCACCCAAGCTACGACCAAGGAAGGACAGGGAATGGCTGCTGATGACTCAAACTCCTCATCCTTACCTCATAAGGATAGTGAGGTTTCAGTCACCAAAGAAACTAACTAGTCTCAGCGGGACTCTAAACCCAGTCTGACACTCACCATTCAGGGAGTTACCATATTGCCAACCACAACGTTAATAAATCTTTTTTGTTGTTTAACTCATTTTTATGAATAACAATTCAGAATTCTCAAAAGCTATTTCATTTCATTCTCAACTTTTTATTTTCAAGTACCAGTACTTTTTTATATAAACCTTTATTGCCTATTATCATAAAAGAAAAGTTTTAAATGAAAATCATTCAATTGATTTATATAAAAAGGCATTCATATATATTCTTGCATGATGCACGACATTATCATGGACCTTTTAAATTATATATATTTTTGGTCGACATTTATTTGAGAGTAATTTATATTCAGTACTACAGTTCGATAATTCTACGCTCCTATTTCCTTTTTTTTTTATTTATTTTCCACGTCGTGATTCATTCTCCGAATAAAACGAAAATTGGTTTTCATAAGTCCCTTTTCAGTTTTTGAAAATACTTACAAATGACAGAAATAGATTTGGTAAAGACCCATTGATAATCCAATCATCTCGCTGAATTAGCAAGAGAATTGGATTATTGAGGGGTTGGAATCCTAAAAGGCACTGGTACTATATTTCACTACATCCACGAAGTAATCTCTGTTTTAGGGTCTATCATGTTATACATTGATGAATTCTTCTCAGTTGAACATCGCTCAAATTGTGTTACAAGTAGAATAGAATAGTAAGATCGTCAAGTAATTATCAGGTGAAATAACAATAATGAGAATAGGTCGTATATAGTTAAAAGGTTGTGAAGTGAAAGCAAATATCTATGAAATAAAGCCAAAACTCATTTCAGAGTAAAACATTATTTTCTGTCCTAATTTATATGCGTTCGTGAACAACGAAGAAAAGGGCAACTGGGATATCACTTATCAAAAGTGATGTCATAAAAACGTCATACAAATATAAATTAGGCTTCCCTTTTGAAAATATCTGAGACTTGAGAATTCGTGGAATATAATCAGGCCAGCAACGAATAAGAATTACAATATTTTTCCGTTCCCAACCAAATCCTCAGGAAATATAAAGCGCAGAAAAATATCCCTGGATGAAATTGAGCGTGATTTCAATCATGTTTACTGAAGCACAAAGCAAATAGGTATATCGGGAGGTATACATAACAACCTGAAATAAAAAGCGAAATATGATTTTTTTTTTTTCATCGTAAAATATCCAAGAGGTTGAAAGTATTCCTAATTGTATACATGTTCTCATATGTGATGGAAGAGGATAATAACAGTAGGAACACAGGGTAGTTATAATCATGGAAAGTTCCCGTTAAGAGATAAATCACCAAAAGGCTAAGACTTTTCAAGGTGACATATCTAGCATTAGACGTCATTATCATAAGTCATTAAAACGTGTGAAGAAATAGCCGTGATATGTATTATTTGATATCGGCAAAACTTTGGCGTAATTTTATGTTAGAGCAATTTTTTAAATTTTACATCTTGATTTCATGGCATTAAGTTTTAATAGCGTAGATTTTAGAAGCCATTCAAATGATAAGATGTCTCAATTGGAGATTATGGAAACTTAATAGACGAAAACCATAAAAAGGTTGTTTTTACCATAAAGGTGTTTGTTATAACTTTATCTCTTTCTGTTTTCTTCTAGTAATAAAAAATCGTATTTTGAGAAGCAACTTTACTTCACTTTTGTTATATTTTTTTTCATGGATGAATAGCATCTCTGAAATGTATCTCATTGCCAAGTAAGATCATTAGCTATGATAAAAACAAATTAATGATTTTTTAATGTTTAAAAATGGCATCATGCTTAATCAGGCTAATTATTAATAGATATTTTGTTTATAATAAAATTCCCTGATAAAATAAATTGGCTTAATCCTATCAGTGTTAAATATCTAATATATTTGCAACCGTGATTGTTTCATTGGAAAATTAGTTATAATATAATTTCCGAAATGAAATGAGACCTACCGTACATATGCGCCAGTACGATTGGTGACTTTCCTCTTGGTCTGTCGGACGAACGGTGGAAGGAAAAGGCTTGAAAACGATCGAAAGTTGATATATGCTGACATACTTTGAAAGATATTCTTAGCCTTTATTAAATTCTACATCTACCACATCATAACGATTGTGATGGTTTTAGTGGTTTCACCTATTTGGGTCATTATCATCATTGCCTATAAGTTGTTGTTGTTATTATTATTATTATTATTGTTGTTGTTGTTGTTGTTGTTCCGCGGGTTTTAGAAAATGCATTTATATAAGAGAGTCGTAATGGGAAGTATTAAGCAAAGGAATACCATGCAATGATCCGAACCATGGGGCCTTGATACTTTCATTTTGCATATTCATAAATGGAGTTATTGATATGGAGAACTAATCTTAATATGAACGAAGGTATTACATTCATGTACTTATTCAAAAAACAA
>NC_090725.1:20979207-20991707 GCF_036898095.1 Palaemon carinicauda | reverse complement strand
GTGTACAAGCATGTATGAAACATGCGATACATGTCACATTTGGGAAGGACCAGGTGATTCATGTTACTTGATAATTCTTTGCTCTCCTAAATTTCTAATTTCCATTTCTATTTTCATGAATGAATGTGGAGCGTATAGGGGGTATAGTAGATCTAATAGGCACTACTTTCTCAGTTTCAATACTAAGGGGAGATTGGTCGATCCATTGTGATGGCTCTTGCCCAACTGTGATTACAACTGTATAATTGCTAACTATATACCTAACTACATTTTGATATCCAGGTCCGTAGTCCGTAATGTGCCTGAGCTTTCTTCATCTAATTTTAGGTGCATTTGAGCTTGCGGGCTTGAGCCGCGACCCCCATGAATTTGTCATTTGCATGTCCATACCCTAAAAATTTCTCCTATCAATTAGATTAATCATTGTTATATGTGTGGTTTTCTTTTTAAGTTACAGGAGACTCCTTACCAGCACACTATCCCCATCTCATGAGGTTTTATATACACTAACTTTCCTTCTGGAAGGAGTTGAGAAAAGGAGACAGTTGTTTTTTTCAGTACCCCTGGTGACACAATATTCCTTGTTCTGGTGCTGCAGTTACCTGGCTTTCCTCTCTTCCTTTTCCGTCCAAATTCATATACTTACGCTTTCCTCTCTCATCCTTCCTATAGGAAGTTCGAGCCTTCTTGCTAACAATTTTAGGGAATTACCTCTATCTCCATTAATAATAATTTAATTTTATGTAATAAAATCTGATACCAAAATATTATTTCTTGGTGGGTGAGGATGCTAGAGCTTTCATCAGTGACAAATTCAAAGAATTTTTCCTTGTTCAAGGAGTGAAATACTGTGTCCAGTATTGCAAATGTTGATGTACCTGACATGTTTACACAGTCCCAGTACCACGAGCCACAAAGAAGGCTCACGTGATGGGCTCATGATCTAACTCCCTCGCGTTTTGATCCTCCTCCTCTCTCTGAGCTTTGGATCCACTCTACATCATTGAATGTTCCTAATGGTAGGTGACAAGGCATAGTCCTACTTTTTACCCACCTGCTTAGGTGACCTCTGCTCACTTGGATACTGGGCTGGGGATTGGAGAGTATAATCCCAGACCTAACATATTTTTTTTTGCAGGGCTATAGGACTGTGACGGGCCGAGAGAAGAGTTGTGAAATCAAAGGCAGATTGGGAACGACTGAGTTATATTGTTGTGGAACACTTTCCTTATATACAAAACCTCAAGGCAACAGGACATGACAAGTTCACAAGACAGACAATATCACAGAGGAAAAACCGGACAGGAATTTTCATGTTCGTTTTAGTGCGAGGGAGGAGCGAAGATACAAGCATAATATATACAAAAGGAATTATGTACAATTGTGTGAAACACGGTTGGTACATGGCTCCCCCCCTAAAAATGACATACTGTACATGTTAAATAGGGCGCCCTGATCTAGAGAGGCGAACTGTAGGCGGGTCATCTGGTAGAAAATAAGCAGGTTTTAGACGATCAATGGAGACCCAGTCTTCTTTGCCCCGAATGTTTAGGAGGAATGCTTTCGGACTGCGTCGGATCACAAGGAAAGGTCCCGTGTAAGGGGGCGTTAACGGTGGCTTGCTGGTGTCGTTGCGCAGGAAAACGTGCGTTGCAGAGTGCAAGTCCGTTGGTATGTGATGCTTCGCTGGGGGCTTGTAAGTCTGGCGGCACGGAGTAAATTTTCCCACGACGTGACGTAAGCGCTGGAGATCGTCGGAGGATGTTGTAGAAGGAAAAAACTCGGCAGGGATGACCAACGGGTCGCCATACACCATTTCGGCTGCCGAGACGTCGAGGGCGTCTTTAGGAGTGGTCCTTAGTCCAAGGAGGACCCAGGGAAGCTGAGTAAACCAGTTGAAATCCTTGCAGCGGGACATCAAAGCTGCTTTGAGGGTGCGATGAAAACGTTCAACCATTCCATTGGCAGCGGGGTTGTAGGCCGTTGTCTGATGTAGGCTGATGCCCAGGAGATTCACTAATGACGTCCATAATTGAGAGGTGAAAGTGGTTCCCCTGTCAGAAGTAATATGCTCAGGGATACCGAATCTTGAAATCCATCCAGAGAGTAAGGCAGATGTACATGAGGCGGACGTTGCAGTTTCCATGGGAATGGCTTCAGGCCAACGAGTGGAGCAGTCGATGACGGTAAACAGGTAACGATGTCCTTGTGATGTGGGTAGGGGGCCTACAACGTCGACGTGAATGTGTGCGAAACGACGCTGAGGTTGAGGAAAGGTGCCCACTCCTGAATCCGTGTGTCGATGTACTTTGGAAGTTTGGCAAGAAGTACAGGCACGGACCCAATCCTTAGCATCCTTAGAAATGCCGTGCCAAATGAACTTTGCCTTCAGCAGGTGTGCAGTAGAATGGCACGAGGGATGTGAAAGGCCGTGGATGAAATCAAACACCTGTCGGCGCATGGGAGCAGGAATCCAAGGTCGCGGTCTACCAGTACTGACGTCACAGAGGAGGGTGGTGTTGGAGTTTCCGAGGGGAAAATCCTCCCAACGGAGGGACGTGCAGGATGTCCTACAAGCTTGATACTCTGGATCCTGTCGTTGGGCTTCAGCCAGGGCGTTGTAATCCAATCCCAGTTGAACGGCAGCCAACGTGTTTCTTGACAGGGCATCGGCAACGGGATTCATTTTCCCAGGGACGTATTGGAGGGTGCAATTGTATTCAGCCACGGTGGAGAGATGTCGGCGTTGACGGGCGGACCAGGCGTCAGACTGTCGAGTGAAGGCGTGCACCAGAGGCATGTGGTCTGTGCGAATGACGAAGGGCGTACCTTCTAAGAAATGGCGAAAGTGACGGACAGCCAAGTGCACCGCCAGCAATTCTCGATCGAAGGTAGAATAACCCGATTCTGCCTTGGACAGTTTTCTGCTGAAGAAGGCCAATGGGCGGGGCGAGCCTTTGACCACCTGCAGGAGTTATGCACCAATAGCGACGTCGCTGGCATCAGTGGAGAGAAGGAGAGGGGCGTGTGGGATAGGAAAAGTGAGAGCCGCAGCAGTTGATAGGGCCTTCTTTGCATTGCAGAAGGCTGCTTCTTGAAGGGGACCCCACTTCAGGTCCTTTGGCTTGCCCTTGAGGGAGGCGTAGAGGGGAGCAAGAGTGGCGGCAATGGCTGGCAGAAAACGGTGATAATAGTTGATCATGCCCAAGAATTCCTGCAGAGCTTTGACGGTCGAGGGCGTTGTGAAATTCTGAACGGCTGCTACCTTCTCAGGGAGGGGGTGGACTCCTTCAGGAGTGATACGGTGCCCTAAGAACGACACTTCGTTGGCGCCAAAGGTACACTTGTCGTACCGGACTACAAGGCCGTTTTGTTGCAGGCGGTCGAGCACGATGCGCAGGTGACGGAGGTGTTCCTCTTTTGAGGAGGAGAACACAAGTATGTCGTCCACATAACATACACAGAAAGGGAGGTCCACTAAGATGCCATCCATGAGACGTTGAAACGTTGCCCCGGCATTACGAAGGCCAAAACAGGAGTAATTGAAGGTGTATGTGCCAAACGGAGTGGTGATGGCAGTCTTGGGGATGTCTTCTGGGTTCATAGGCACCTGATAATACCCCTTCAGGAGGTCGAGCGTAGAGAAAACCTTTGCTTTGTGCAGGTAGGAGGTCACATCGGCAATGTTTGGGAGGGGGTAGTGATCCGGTTCTGTTTGCATGTTTAGGCGCCTGTAATCCCCGCACGGACGGAGGGAGCCATCTTTCTTCAGAACGATGTGTAAGGGTGACGACCATGGGCTGGAGGCCTTTTGGCAAAGGCCCATTTTCTCCATTTCGGCGAACGTCTGTTTGGTGGCTGCCAATCGTTCCGGTGCCAGACGTCTGAATTTTGCGAAGACTGGGGGTCCCGTCGTCTTGATATGGTGATAAATACCGTGCTTGGCAGGAACCGTGGGCGTTTGGCGAAGTTCTGGACGGAAAACTTCCGGGTACGACGTGAGGAGGTGGGCGTAGGCACCCGTGGGTGCGCTGATGTGGAGAGCGAGGTTAGAGGGGGAGGGTTGTAGAGGTGTCGACAAGTACGAGTCTGCGCTGACCAATCGTCGGTGGGCGACATCGACCAGAAGGTGGAAATGAGAGAGGAAATCCGCACCGAGGATTGGCATTGTGACGTCAGCAACAAGAAACTTCCAATTGAATTTACCGTATCCGAACGATAATGTGAGGCTCTCGTAACCGTAGGTGGGTATCGCAGATACATTGGCAGCTACCAAGCGGACGACGGCAGATGTAGACAGACTACGTTGTGCCTTGAAGAGTTTCCTTGGCAAAAGAGAACGACAAGCACCCGTGTCTACCAAAAATCGCACGCCCGTTCCTGCATCCTGTAAAAAGAAAAGATTAGAAACATGGGAGGCCCCCGCCACAAGCGATGGCCTACTTACACGTTTTTTGGCCACTGACAATCTTTGGCACATTTCTTCGCGGTTGCCCCGAATCTGAAGTGGTAGTAGCAAAACTGCGGCGGATGGGAGGTAGTAAGTGGCTGTAGAAGTCGTTTGTTGGGGCGCGAGCGATTGGTGGGCGGTGGGCGGCTTTGTCGCCGCTTCGGCACGTCACGGGGTAGGCGTGTATGTCCTACGGCATTCATGTCAGCTTCGGTTGACGTTGAATAGGCATCCTCGTCGTCAGGGGTGGAGGCGTTGATGGAGGTCTTGAAGTGGCTGTCCATAAGGGCGTCAGCTTTGGTCATCAAGTCCTTTATGGGTAAACTATGGATATCGGGTATGGCAGCGCGCACAGGTCCAGGTAAACGGCGTATCCAAAGGGCACGGAGTAGGTTCACCTCACGAGGAGAGCCGTCTGCGGCAGGTTGAAGGCGAGCGATACTGGTCATTTTCCTGAGGGCAAGCGAAGCCCTTTGGTCCCCCAACGGTTGTTGCGAGAGCTGAAAAAGCTTTGCTATACGGGCGGCTGGCGACGGCGAGTACTGCTGCAGAAGGTATGATTTGAGGTCGTCATACGCTATTGGGGTGTCTCCTTGTTCACAAAGCCAGTCGGATATTTCTGGGAAGGTGTCCTCGGGTATCGCCGCGAGAACATAATCCGCTTTGGTGGTTGAACGAGTCACGCCCCTGATACGAAACTGGACTTCTGCGCGCTGAAACCAAGCAAACGCCTCTCCGCTGGCAAACGATGAAAGTTTGAATGGAGCGGCCACAGCACCAACTGCTGTAGAGTCCGCCATAGTACCAACGATGAAGGGGCGAGGGGGTGGGGGTGGAAAGCGGTGGGAGCGAGTCGACTTCCGGGGTCACCAATGTGACGGGCCGAGAGAGGAGTTGTGAAATCAAAGGCAGATTGGAAACGACTGAGTTATATTGTTGTGGAATACTCTCCTTATATACAAAACCTCAAGGCAACAGGACATGACAAGTTCACAAGACAGACAATATCACAGAGGAAAAACCAGACAGGAATTTTCCTGTTCGTTTTAGTGCGAGGGAGGAGCGAAGATACAAGCATAATATATACAAAAGGAATTATGTACAATTGTGTGAAACACGGTTGGTACAGGACTGACAAGAGTAGCATTGGCAAGACTCTAGGATAAGCACTCTATAAGATCTCCCTTCGGTGGCTAACTACAACCTCCTTTTCCATGGTCTTGGGGCTGCCACCCATTGCTTCTTCTTGAAGATGTCTTAATGGCTACCATCTATCTGTGGCTGTTACTCGCATATCAAGATGTGTTCTCTGGTTTTTAGGCCTTAACTAGTATTTTGTATAGTCATCACGACATCTGCAAGTAATCAGCTATGATCAAACATATATCGGCATAAATGAGGACTTACTAACTGCTCTCGGGTAAGTGGGCACTCCGGGTTGCGAAGTTATTTCAATCCCTGTATATACATGTGGTGAAACTGAGACTTAACTCTCCTACCCGAATTTTTAGTTGATGACATCATATTTTTAGTTGACCACATCATATTTTCTTGTATCAGGTTGTCTATTTTTCTAGTAGTCATCAACTTATTTCAATATATTTTTTTGAAGATTTAGAAACCATCCTCTCATTTCCAATGCTGGTGCATCCTTATATTAATTCAGGATTTGCATTGTATTTTCTAATTCTCAAAAGGACCTCGAATGACTGACTGAAAACCCTCACTTGGGTATTAGTTGTGGAATAGTCTGACCTTAGATTGTAAATCGTACAACCACATTTCATGCTATTACTGTCAACTGTGATTGTGTGCCTCTTCCTGCGTGCGTCTGATCATCACTCAAGCACGTAGGTACAGCTGCAGTGGCTTGTCACTCCCCTTCTTGCTCAGTTAATGATCCCTCAACCACATATGTTAACCGATTAAGTTTGTCTTATGCACTTAGGTACATCGTACTAGTGCTTGTATATTTTAGTATTTAATTCCACTGGCCCCAAAAACCCCTTCAGCTTTAGCATTTTGTACCTTTACCTCGTCGGCTTAAATTAAACAAAATTCTTTCTATTCTACTTTACAGTTCTGATCAAGCCTCACACTTCCTGACAGCATTTCACCTAATCTTGAGATCAAACAAATTTTTTTATATAATATATATATATATATATATATATATATATATATATATATATATATATACATATATATATATATATATATATATATATATATATATATATACATATATATATATATATATACGTATATATATATATATATATATATATATATATTTACATATATATATGTATATATATATATATATATATATATATATATATATATACATATATATATGTAAATATATATATATATATATATATATATATATATATATATATATATATATATATATATATACATATATGTATATATATACATATATATATATATATATATATATATATATATATATGTATATATATATATATATATATATATATATATATATATATATATATATATATATATACTATGGAAGGCAGTCATCCAGATGAGCCTTTTCATTCTTAGATGCGCTAATTGTACCTCAAATGCAGTTTGTCAAGATGTAATTTCGTTTACAATTTTTTCCTACTGATTTCCCAAATTTTCAGTTAGAAAAACAAAAATAATAAGCATCACACCAAATTAATTATGGTTGGGCATTACAGAAAGAATCAGGAAATTTACTCTACTACAGAACCGCTTGAAGAAAAAAATCTAGATTAATTTTGAAACCTTGTTATTGAGAGAAGTAATAGTAAATCCGTCATTTCATTATTCAATATCCGTTAAATAAGTTACTCCCATATATTGCGAGAAAACTAAGGGTTTATTTTATTTATCATATATATACGCTGACAATTGTGTATTTTAGTGAATATCCATTATACAAGTACTTTAAATACCAGTAATCACATCGTTTCATCATTTTCAGTAATTGTAGTATTGTTTTTACTTTCAGGGGAAGCTAATTTTATTGTTCTTGTCCCTTCAGGGCATCAGCATTTACATTTCATCCTTTTATCTGAATTATTGAGAGTTATAAGTTTCACTCAAGATCTGTATCGTTATCTTAATCACCTATGCTTACTTTCCATAAAGCCTAGCTTTTTTGTTGTGTGTATATATATATATATATATATATATATATATATATATATATATATATATATATATATATATATATATATGTGTGTGTGTTTTTCCGTTATTTTATTATATATTCTTTACGGTTACTATCTAAGTTTTTTTTTATTTTTTCACAGTCAAAACACTCAATGTCGAGGCCTGCTTTACAAATCCATTGTATGCGTGTCTTATTCTGTTGAGAGTTTCGGATAATAATAATAATAATAATAATAATAATAATAATAATAATAATAATAATAATAATAATAATTTAGCATCTTCGACTATGTGGTAGCAATTTTTGACGTCATGGCTATCCCGGAAACTACAGCAGAAATGGTTCAGGCTTGCGCGTGCACTAGACCATGGCCGAAAGGTGCGTCCACACGTTCGAACAGTGTCTGTCGGACAAAACTGTTACCATATCTAAATTGAAAGAGTATGACGTCATGCGCGTTGAAATGAGGTAAGTTGATATGGTAACAAACAGTGGTACCGGATGAAGTTGACCACTAGGATTTCTACTCCTTTTACCAGACAAAGATCGGAAGAAATGTCCGAAGCTGATGTCCGTTGGCATCTGTTATCTATGTCAGTGTTATAATCTGTATTCGAGAGTCTAGTAATAGTTATCAGCTTCAAGTACGAAGCATCATAGCCATAGTACACCATAAAATAAAAGCACAACACAACAAATTGAATTATGCAGCATGATTATTCCTGTTCTTTTGAGAACAATGGAATGTTGCAAGGAAGGACTAGTTGCAAAGACGAAGTGAAAAGAGAAGCCATTCATCCATTTTGAAGGAACCTCAAATTGAATACAAATCAGACTTTAAAAACTATTTACTGATGGACCCAAACTCTTTATACATTTTATCGTAGAACTTAAGACCTTTTATAACTAAGCAGGACACTGTATGAAAGGAAGCATTATCTCAGAAGCACGTCTGGAGGCATCACAGAATCACATATGCCTGACTCATAATAATCTATCAGAGAACTAAGGATGTTATTGTTCTTAACGTGCAATGTATAGTGTACAATTGTGTGACACACGGTTGGTACAATAGCATATATTATTCCAAGAAATACCTGTTTGAGACTGGTCATACTTCGGATTATGTGTTGTTAACTAAATCCAAATTGTTTCAGTGATGAAAATAAAATGTTAAAAATTTGTTGCCCCTGTTGTCGTAGAGAGAGAGAGAGAGAGAGAGAGAGAGAGAGAGAGAGAGAGAGAGACGTATTTTCCTCATGATCAAACACTTCGAGCAAATGAGACTTCGGTGTCCATAATTGAAACAGATTCTGGTTTGCTATACTAATATATCGAAACGCCACAATTTGGTTGTGCAAATGTCTTCTCTACCAACCTCCGACTTTTTTTTATTTCTCCAATTAGCGTAGCTCTTTCTTGTAATGACCCATTATGGATTCCATATTATTTTTGACTTGTAAACCAGTTACAGACATTCCTCTTCTCGAGAGTTCTTTCGTCATTTTATTTATTTCTGCTACACATTCACTACTGTCTTTGTAAACATTTGCTTCGATGTTTTATATGCATGGGCTCTGGCAGTACTGTTTGATTAGAACCTGATCCTCTCTTCCATCTCAAAGTCAGTTTTCCTCTGTAACTGGATTGCAACTAGTCATGTTTATAGGGAAGGTGATACCTAATCTTCTAAAAGTTAGTTAATCTGGTAAACAAGTAGAACTTCGTCCTTAATGCTACTCCACCTCCGGAGACTGTCTGACGCTCAGACTCTACGAACACAGGCACTTTCCGACACACCTGTTGGTGCTCGTTATTGACGTCATTAACGCTTCTTTCACAATGTTAACTGGTAACAATTGTGTTTTACGGACACTGTTTGACCGTGTGGACGCACCTTAAGGTATCGACAGTAACAATTTGAAGGCAACTGATGCATCGGTTCTTGAGATCCTGAAGAGGAATGGTTTGAAATCATATTTCTTTGGGCATAGGGGGCGCTGCATGCACCTGCACGATTTTTATACTTCTCCCACGAGGGTCGTACTGCTGCTCACATTTGAAAGCAAACACTTTAAAACTGGCCGAGTTATTAGCGATCAAAAATAAGATAAGAATAATAACAATAATAAGAAGCATATGAGTGATACCAATAGAACTCCACATATAGTGTGGAGTTCTAATAATAATGATAAAATCAATGAAAATGTTTAGGATAACACTTTTAATAACGAAACTATAATAATGAAAAAATCCTTCGATAAACCCATCCGCAATGCAAATAAACGTAAGTATTGGATATAACTCTATGGAGGAGGCGAGTGTTGTAATGACATTTTCAGTGACATATCACAAGAGTGCTGCACACAAGATATTGGGAACGCTAAAGAGACAGTATTATTTCAATATAAGGGAAAATTCAGCAATGATTACGGTCCGCCCCAAAAGACAAAACAAAGTCCTTCTAAAGAAGTCAACCTTGTTACCCCATACGAATGGGGAAAAAGGCACGATAATAGAAGAAGAATTATTATTGTTAGTGGTGTCGAACCCTATGATTTGTTTATGTAATGATCGTCATCTATTATGGTTTCATTAATTTTTACATATGTTTAAACAACAGAAAAAAATACATCGTAACTAGATCAAATGTAGGGTTAGTAGAATGGCAGCAAGTTTCGCTTGCAAATCTGCGCAACATTCCCGGTTCCTTGGAACACTTCACGATTCATGTCTGTACTGACCTTATTTCAAGGGATAAAAGCGCAGCCACCGAGATGAGAAAGCCATTTCACGGGGACATTTAAATTCCTATGGCGTGGGTAATGTTGGCTGAAGTGAGTAGTGACCGTAACAAAAAAGTCTTCTTGGGTCACTAACCGAGAGAGATAACGTTGCTGGGAGACAAAGTTTAAGAAAATATATACAAATAACGATAAATTTTCATTGACTGTATTTGAGAATATACTAAAGAAGTTTTATTGAATTTAAAAAATTATAATAGAAATTCAGTGTACCAATATAGTGTTTTAGTATGCCACATGTTTTCCGTTCAGATGTCGTGTGCCTAAATATGAGGAAAATTATAAGTACTGGCAAGAAGTTAAAATTTTCAAGTTTCCTGAAAATGAGGAGTGAAAAAATAGATGGCTTTGAAATATCAAAGAGAAGATTTTCGACCTACGGTAAATCATCGGGTATGTTGGAGATTTGTTAAGCATACTCTCTCTCTCTCTCTCTCTCTCTCTCTCTCTCTCTCTCTCTCTCTCTCTCTCTCTCTCTCTCTCTCTCTCTCTCTCTCTCTCTCTCTCATATATATATATATATAAATATATATATATATATATATATATATATATATATATATATATATATATATATATATTTATATATAATGTATATATATATATATATATATATATATATATATGTATATGAATATATATATATATATATATATATATATATATATATATATATATATATATATATATATATACATACATATATATATATATATATATATATATATATATATATATATGTATGTATATATATATATATATATATATATATATATATATATATACATATATATATATATATATATATATATATATATATATATATATATATATATATATATATATATATATATACATATATGTATATATATAGTGTTGATCCTGCAGTCCCTATGAACGAGAATCTAGTCAACATAATTGGTAGGCGTATCCCTTCTCGTGTACTAAGGTACCAAGTGAAGGGCAAACCATGGTTCAATGATTATTTTAGACTTGCTTATTTGGATAAGCAGGAGGCCTATCATCTCTGGAAGGGTAACAGATCAAACTTAACCTGGAATAACTATACTCGGCTTAGAGCTTTTGCTCAGAGAGTTTATGCTTCAACTGGAAAAGAACACAATTTAACCATAAATGAAACCTTTTCTGGTACAACCCAGGAGCATAAGTGGTGAACTACCCTTAAATCTGCAGTCTTTGGTGTAGATACAAGAATTCATCCTTTACTTAAACCAGATGGCTCTCTCACTCGCTGTCTGAAGGAAAAGGCAACCCTTTTGGCAGATGTGTTTGACAGAATGCAGAGTAATGAGAAACTCGGACTTCCTCATTCCAGTTTTCTTGATGATAGAGTAACTAGTTTAGCTTTTCGATCTCGTGAAATAGAAGCTTTCTTGACGGGCTTTGAAGCTTATGGAGGTGTAGACCCAAATGGTATTTTTCAATTGTTTTTTATAAAGACTGCAGATTTCTTATCACCAAAGTTATGTCATTTTACGCAAGTTAGCAAGAAGAGGAGCTTTTAGCACTTGTTGGAGAATGGGTAATGTTACTCCACTATGTGAATGTGTTTGTGGTAGCTCAAGTCCAACTGATTACCGCCCAGTTTCCATAGCTCCCATATTATCTAAAATTTTTGAACGTCTTTTGGCAAAACGTCTTAATAGGTATGCTGAAGGTAAACATTTGTTCCCTAGTTTGCAATTTGGTTTTCATAAAGGCATTGGATCATGTGATACCCTTCTTACAGTGTGTAATGCTGTTCAGAAAGCCTTTGATTGCAGCCAGGAAGTTCGTATGATTGGCCTTGATTTTAGTGGTGGCTTTGACCGTATTAATTATGAGGCCCTTGTTTTCAAACTGAAACAGTTGGGAGATGATGGGTTATTTCTTCAGCTGTTGATTCTAATCTTAATTTGTTGGACAGAAACTTACGATCTCTTAAATTTATTATTCTTGATCTAGATATTAATCTCTGACACCGTCGGTCAATTAGTTCATTATGCATGTTGCATAAGTGGTTTTATAATTCTGACCACCCTTTACATTCAGATCTTCTTGGACAGTTCGATCC
>NC_090725.1:20964207-20974207 GCF_036898095.1 Palaemon carinicauda | reverse complement strand
ATACGTTAGATAGATGGTAGTAAGCAAACACTAAGTTATGACCAGTGGCTTTCAAATAGCCACCCAAAATAAAGATATTTCTTCAGCAAAATATCCGCATTACTCCCGGGGGGGGGGGGGTTGAATTGTCTTATCATCATATCTGTAAAGAAGGTAACAGGACTAGGTCTCACGCAATATGAAATAAATGCATAGAAATATAAATCTTGCCAATAGTACTTTGACAACATGTCGTCGGATTGACTTTAGTTTGGTTACCACAAAAAATAGAAGATTGGGCACAATTAAATTGTTATTTATAGATCAATATTTCCACATTTTTAACTCTGGAAAGTACGCCTAAGATTATATAACACAGTAGAAATAGAATCTGCCAGATATAATAAAGTATGAATTAAGATGTTCATCTTTTTCATATGAAGAAAAATTTTGCTCTTAAATCCTTATTGTCATCAAAAGGCTGCAAGACACTATCATGCTTCATATTAGTCACTTTCCTCTCCCTCTATATTCACTTGCGCATCACTTTTATTGTCAGAAACGACAATATTAAGACACTTTTCTTCATCGTTTGCTTCATATTTGCACAGTTGGGAGATTTTGAATTTTCTGTACTTTTAGAACAGTTACATCTAACAAATACCACTACAACTGCAGGAGTTGGTGCCATTTGTGACTAGTAGGGAGTATATGTGCCAATCATCTCTGAATCCCTCGACATTTGGTTAGATCTAAAAATTGTTGGATGAGCCACATTGTCTTGCATGCAACTACTAGCCAGTAAATGGATCCTATTAATATGTTCAATAATAGCACTCTAGGCTTGTCGCAATTTATCCACACCTGGCTTTACATTCAAAATGCGAAAAATGTACCACCTAAGTTCCTTGGCTGCTGTAAAACTTGAGTTGAATAGCTGACATATGAATGATTCCCATCACTGCCTTGATTACTGTGTCATTGGCATTCATAAATGCTTTGAAACAAGTTAGTTTTCCTTTTGCAAATATGTGGCCTATGGTATCACACCCACTTTATAAAGTATGGATATATCTGCTTTATTTAGATATCCCTAAATGCTTCCATATAAAGAAGAAGTTGTCCAGTTTCTCTCTCTCTCTCTCTCTCTCTCTCTCTCTCTCTCTCTCTCTCTCTCTCTCTCTCTCTCTCTCTCTCTCGATTTTATGATAGGAGAATAATGAAAAGACTTTAATTTAATTCTTTTTAGAATTAATTCAATCATATCAAACAGTGTAGTACAAACTTTCCTTGATTTATAAGTCAATGCTTTCAACACTTGATCAAAACTACCGGCATCATCATACATTCATAGCATCGAATCTGTTTTCATTTGATTCGCGATCATGAGATTGCGAAAAGCTCACCATTGGTAATGGTTTTCCTGGGCAATTGAATTTAAAATTTACGAATTTTATGGCAAATACATTTTGTGTGTATGTGTGTGTGCGAGGGTGGGTAGATGAATGCTCCTCTGCTAACATTAATATTCCAGAAATTTTCACTACTAGAACAATCCAATATTTTCATATTATTTCTTTGTACTTTTCAGAAGTCAATAAACTATGACAGAAAACATTAGGACTCTACTTGCAGCAAAACATTTACTTTTTATGAGAGCATATTAATGGCCAAGAGAGATTAGTTCACCGAACTTATAACTGGGCTCCACAAGGCACTATAATAGTTAGAAAACCCAGGCATACAAGGCTGAGGACTATGAAGCGTAAAGTAAATGATGAATGGAAAAGTATTGAATTAAAGGCACAAGATAGAGACGATTGGCGGAATCTAATCGAGTCACTTTTCGTCAATGGCCGTGGGAGATGATAATGATGATGGTGTTTCCCACTTTTTTTTACTTTTTATTTGAAATTGTACCAGTTTTTAAAATGATTTCAGAATTTTTCTAAATGAATTTTACTCCAAATTGTAGAATATTCCCAATTAAGTCTACCTACATAACTATTTGAAGCCTAATTATAGCCAGAAAATTGGTATATTAGCTTGAAAATTGATTGGTATTGCTTATATGGGGGTCAAATGATATAGCTAGTACGTGGTTTCATTTTACAATTTTAATGTGTTTCAGAAGACCAACGGCAGAAAATATAACTCGTAATAGCTTGGAATTCCCCAGGTGGAAGATTGGTAAGCACATACACATTATATATATATATATATATATATATATATATATATATATATATATATATATATATATATATATATATATATATATATATATATATATATATATATATATATATATATATATATATATATATATATATGTATATATTTACGAGGCAAGAAACAACATTAAAATAAGATGAGCTACATTATCACTAAGACAAAAAATACAGCTACGGTAATCAAAACAAATTCACATCGAAATAACCTGAAATAGAATAAAATATAAAATTTAACATAAAAGTGCGAAACAAAAAATCAACGCAGTAAGCAACTAACAAAGATAAAATCCTTAACTAAAAAATAAAATGTTGGGGAAGGTTCAACGTCAAATTGTTTACGTATAGTTAAAACGCTATATGACAAGGATCGTTGGCATATGTAAAGGAATAGAGGTAGTTCAATGATTTAGAGTTGGGGGTAGTTATAACAAGTGGTCTATGTCCTTTCACTTGTGTCTGTTTATGACCATCGATGCCAGTCTACACCCCCAACTTTTCTGTTCGACAATCCATCGTCTTCTCTTCCTTCCCCTACTTCTTTTTTTAATCTCTTGGGACCCATTCTTAATGTCCATCTATTACCTATCATTTTCCTTATATATCCTGCCCATATCAATTTCTTTTCCTTACTTATTGTTAAGATATCATCTAGTTTAGTTTGTTCTCGTATCCATGTTGTTCTTTTTCTGTCTCTTAGTGTCATTCCCATCATTATTCTTTCCATAAGTCTTTTAATTGTAACTAGCTTATATTTGTTGTCTTTCTGCATTTCCATTGAACAATATCGTAATTTTTTCTCGTTCATTATCAGTCTTACGTTTCTGCTTTCTTTATCGAAATCTTCGATCACCTTTGGAATTTGCTCTTATGATTTACTAAAGAGAACTATGTCATTTGCAAATCTTAAGTTGTTAAGGTATTCTCTCTTGACATCAATTCATATATTTCTCCAATATAATCTTTAAAAGGTTCTAGGCTTGCTGTAATGTAGGAGATTGGGACTCCCCGTAACTCCTTTCACATTCATAATTTTCACACACACACACACTATATATATATATATATATATATATATATATATATATATATATATATATATATATATATATATATATATGTGTGTGTGTGTGTACGTATGTATGTATGTATGTATGTATGTATGTACATATGTATGTACTTATGTACGTATGTACGTACGTATGTATGCATGTATGTATGCATGCATACATATACATACAACAGTAACAACAAATGCAGCCGTTCTAGATCACTACAGGACAAAAGCTTCAGACATGTCAATTCATGTATGGCAGTGGTTCCCAAACTATCTTACCTGACGCCCCCTTTTTACTTCCAGTAGACCCGTACGCCCCCACTCCTGTCTTTTTTTTTATATGAAATGATTCTTACATTTATTTCTTAGCATTGTACAGGAAAACAGATTTTTGTTTGTATTACATTTTAATAATGAAAGCCACTCAAACAAATAATAGTACATTCCAGTAACTAAAAACGAAACATTTGGCTCAAAGTGAGCGAAAAAAAAGTTTGAACATTAGCAGATTGGCAAAATTGAGTTGCAATTTTAAGAATATGAAAACATGGCATATAATATTTGGAAATACTTATGAGACTAAGGCAAAATTTCTGGTCAAATTTAGTGAGATGGATGCTGCTGCTTCTTCCTCACAAGATCAGAAATTCTAGGATTGAAGGATGACAGCGCACAACGCAAGTCATTTTCTACATCAAGTTGGTTGAGCTGTTTTGTTTTCAGAACAACAAGAGCTGGAAATCCTACTTCACAAAGATAAGTAGAAGAAAAGGGAAGAATCACACGAAGTGCTTTTTCACCTACTTTTGGGTACATGGGGAAATATTTCACCCAAAACTCTTCTAACTTCATTGTTTCAAAGTCCCTTTTCATGCTCGAGTCACATTTCAAATCGATGGCATCCTCTTGCAGTGATTCCAGTAGCAACTCCACATCAGTGTTAAGTGGATTCTGCACCAATGTCCAAAGAGAATTCTCCATTGAGACATCTGGAAAATAGCGTATAAATTCCTCAGCAATGGAATTCAGACAAGAGCTCATTCAGATGTGAGAATGATGAAAAGTTCCCAACTTGTACTTATCTTTTCCAAAGATGAATTTTTTTGGTGAAAGCTCTGATTACATCAGAGTGTGAAATGATGTTTTTGTTTCTTCCTTGTAACTTCAAATTGAGGTTGTTGATAGCCTTGAAAAAGTCCACAAGGTATGCTACTGAGAGCTGAAAGTCTTCCTCTCTGAATGCTTCATACAGTTTGTCTTGTTTCTGCTTCTGCAAGAAAATTTCCACTTCATCCTTGAGCTCGTAAAGACGACTCAGCATGTTTCCCTTGGAAAGCCAGTGGACTTCTGTGTGAAACAGGAGAGTCTTGTAATCAGTGTCCAGATCTGAGCAAAGAGCTGCAAAAGCCTAGAATTCAAAGAGCTATTCTTTACAAAATTCATCACTTTTATTGCCTAATTCAGTGAACTGCGTAGATTACCTGGCAGAGTTTTGCTTGCTAATGATTGTCTGTGGATAACACAGTGAGTCCCAGTTATAGCAGGACTTTTTTCTTTCACCAGTTTCACAAATCCAGAGCGAGATCCAATCATTGCTGGGTGTTACGACCCGTGTAGGCCGTAGTTCTGGTTCTTTAAACTTTGATTTTTTAAAGGAATCGTAGGCAGTACATTATTTATGTAACACGGTGAACTGAGGGAAGACAGAACAAAAACACTGGAAAAATCTAACAATATTTATTACAATACACTTAAATAAATTCAACCTTGCACCAGGAGTAACCAAAAAGCTCCTAAGACAAACAACAATGATTAAACAAAAATGACCTGGAGGACTAATATACAGAGTCCTCTAAATACACAAGGTTGACCTATATCTAATAATGTTAACCCTAACAAAGAAAAACTAAACAGATCAAAAGTATGGCTCATATATTAAGCCGGGCCCACAAATATCAACAAACCACTACCCTATTACTAAACATATAGGAATAAGGAAGACAGGAGAAATGAAAAGGCAAAAAAACCTTAAAATTACCTACCTACACACACAAACATTAAAGGCTAAACCAAATACCCAATTATAAAACATAACACAAGGCAGCATACAAATACACATACCACATTAAGTTAAAGGCATAAATACTTATACATTCACATAAAAGAATTATGCTGAGTCATAATTTATAGATATATGTACATATCTCAACACTGTATTACCTATCCGTGGAAATACTTATAACTGTACTTATCCATACATGGATTAGATGACAGATAGGGGACGAACGATCATCAGCATCAGAGGGAGTATCATTAACACCAGGAAAACGGGCTGGGCATATCCGTAACGATAATAAAAAGATCGTAACTTTACCTGGGTAATGCCTCCCTACGTTCCTCCTCACGGACCCTTGGTCCACAGACGAGCAGCGTAACTGATGTGATGACGCTCTTGGATCACGGCAATAGCACCTCCAACAGTGCCGGGACGGAACGACGGCACCGTCTTCCCGCAGAATCCTCAGGCGGGGAAAACAACGTCAAGCGAAGGTCGCAAGTGACACATACACCTGCAGGACGTAACAAGCGAGGTGGCTATCGCAGGTGACAAAACCCCTGCCTACGTGGTCCGTGATCCAAAGAAGTGTACAATAAACCGCGGGTGGCTCAAAGACACCAGCGAAATAATCCTCCCAAGGCACAATTCCTTATGAGGGAATAAAAGAGGCGTCTACCAATGGCTGCTGAATTAGGATATACGTCTGTGATCAAGGCACGGTCCGAACTGAACATTCCAGGCAGCAGTAGTCTCGTCCACGGCTCTCACTAAACACCAAACACTCGGAAAAAAAATAAACAAAAGAGTTAATGGCAATTCACTAATTAACGACGGAGGAGGAGCGAAGGTTATCACCGAACTCTTATGAAAAGGGCAGTTAACTTTTACTCCTGCCGAAGACCGAATTTATCTATAAACAATTAAATAACCTACTTTAACATAACACTGGGGCACCATCAGTACAAACACCGACTAATTTTTCCTATGAAAGACCGTACTCATGGAAAAACTCATGCACCTTTGAAAAAACATCGATGGCCTTTGCTGTTGTCTCCAGTGCTGCTGAGAAAAGAATTTCTTCTTTCACAGTTCCTTCATCCACGAATTGAGAATAAACAAGCAGCTGGCAAAGGTGAGCAACATCAGTACTTTCATCGCACTGTATTGCAAAGAAGCAAGATGCTTTTGTTTTGTCCAAAACTTGTTCTTTTATGTCTTCTGAAAGTTCATCAACGCAACGCTTCACTGTGTTATACGATAAGGAAATCTTTGATAACTTTCTTTGGCTTTCTTCCCCAAAGAAAACTAGCTTGATAGAAAACGGGTTGGAGTGACTGCTTTTATTATACTTTGCATGTATGTAATGACAGATATTTTTTCCTTTAATGATTTTATTATTCTATTAAACAAGTAATTTCGAGCAGATGACTTCACGCCCCCCTTGTATCGTCCTCACGCCCCCCTAGTGGGGCGCGCCTCCCAGTTTGGGAACCACTGATATATGGGGTTTAGCAAGTTCTCATCACCACACTGACCAGTGCGGATTTCTCCGATCGATCGCAGCATACCCAAAGTCTAAAGAAAGTAGATCTTGAGCATAGCAACCTAGTAAGAGAGGCCCTGACTAGTACTAGTACGGATTTGTTGATAATGACGATAAGTAAACCCTTTCACCATGTTAAGGCCCTCTTAGCGAGAGAATGCCTTGTCGAAGTCATCCTGCCTCAACAGGGAATATCGTTTCCATGTTGAAACATTGTGACGGGTAAGATAGCTCTCAAACTAGGGGAAATTGCTCCCCAGTTCAAATCTAAATTTCTCCCTCTCACCTATTTCTTCTTTTCAATATTCCTTAGACCAGCCACTCTAATTTTATAAACTTACTTTCGTCTTGCTGTTCTAACTCTGAGTAAAATTTCCCTAATATCCACGTCATTTAGAAAAATTAATAAAAAATAATAAGGAGAAATATATATGTATATAAACACATATATATATATATATATATATATATATATATATATATATATATATATATATATATATATATATATATATATATATATATATATATATATATGTATATATATATATATATATATATATATATGTGTGTGTGTGTGTGTGTATATATATATACATATATATATGTATATATATATATATATATATATATATATATATATATATATATATATATATATATATATATATATATATATATATATATATATATATATATGTACGTATATTTATTAAAAATAATAAAGATAATATATACAGTATATATATATATATATATATATATATATATATATATATATATATATATATATATATATATATATATATATATTTACTGTATATATTAACTTTATTATTTTTAATTATTTTTTTTTCAAAATGGCGTGGACGTTTCCTTATTCGTTATTACTACCTGCTTAGATGAATGGGAGAAGGGATCATGGTTGAGAGGTGGGAATATTGGATGATCTTAGTCATCTGAAGATGGTTTAGACCTTTCTGGTGGAACTATTTTCAAGGTTGGGTCATCAGAATCCAGGGGATTCAATCCCTGAGTTAGGACTCTCGGCCTCAGTCCGGAAAGCCATCATTACAGATCAGAGTTGCCACTCATTAATTTGAGAAACTCCTAGATTGTTCCTACACTTTTCCAATGATATAATTCAGAAATAACAGCATGTACAGAGTTTCCCTTTTTAACATTATCTTAGGAATATGTGATGCTCCATCTATTTTGTCCACAAGATATTCAGATTGAAAGAAAAGGAGAACATCCCATTGTTCAAGCACTCGAGATATGAAGCCTTCTAGATAACCAACCTATCTGTGAAAGCTTAATCATTTTGTGCTTTGGAGTCTGTACAACCTCTTGAATTACTGTAAACTGATGTTGTCGTTTGCTACTTCTCAAAAATTAGCAACAAACGTCTTCCAGAAAAGATTCAGGAAAGGGGGGTAAATGGTCACAAGCATGGCTTGCACACGAAGCAAATGAATGGCAGACATAGCCATGAATAAATACAGATGGCACATCTTCCTTCAAATGAGCCTGAAAACCACTACGTGCACCCATCATAGTCAAACAATTATCACTGGCAAAGCCAATAATGTTTGAAAGTGGTATATCTTTATTTTGAAATAATTTTATCACAGCTTTGTACAAACCCTCCGCACTGGCATCTTCAACATCCAAAGTGTCTAACAAGGCATCAGTAACTTTCAACTTGTTCATGTCATAGTATTGTACCATGACAGCTAGTATTTGTGACACTGAAATGTCTGTGCTTTCGTCTATCATTAAAGAAAACCCTTTGTTCTTGCACATCTCTGCAACTTCTTCCCGTTCTCCCCATGCTAATCCATATTGCAAAACATATAAAGCTTTTTTTTCATAGTAATTTTCTTCACAGTCTCACAATCTGGAAACATCCTTTTCATTACATCAATCAAATGGTATGCCTGGGAAAATGGCATCCCATGTTTTGCCATAAATACTGACATTAATAATTCTGCATTGAAAACTTTATCATTCGGATCTTCTTACAGTTTCTTCATGAACTGCATAATAGTCACACTTTTTTCTTCAATTCAACGTTTATTTTTATGCTTTGATGTAGATTTGTGGCTCATCAAACTACCCTTGCATGGATTCCTTAGCTTGCAATCCCATATTACACAAAACACTACATTCATATCGTTAGAATCTGCCTTGATCCAATCCTTAAACACAGGATCAGTGTTTTATTTCATCTCCTATGTATCAGGCAAAAAATCCCCCAAATTTACAAAATTGCCCCATATCTTGAAAGTACTTATAAATCAAACAATAGATAGGAAAATGAGTTCTACTTACCATGTTTAGTTATTACTATTTTCTTGCTGAGCCTTCTCTACTTTTTCTACAGTCACCGTTGTTTTCTTCCTTGTACTTTTTGTAAATTGCATGAGTAGTGCCATTTTCAACTTCTTTTATCAAAGCCTGGCTTGGCTCCCAATTTGTACAATCTGTGTTGTTTTTCGTTACAGCTTGCTTTGCCAGAATTCGAGCAGCAAGTGTTTCTGCCAATAAAGAGTTAGTGTTTCTTGTTTTAATATAATTAAATTGAGAGAATATTCGTTCCACACAAGCCGATGAGTGAGGCAAACCAGTGAGGTTTGTCATGAACTTAAACAGAAGCTGAAATTTTCGATTGCCCAAACTGTCTTTGATTGAGCCCAAATTATACCAGAAACGTGGCACAGTCCCCTCAGTCATTGTGATATCTTTGACAACGAGTCTAAAACTTCTCCATTCATCATCAAGTTCGCTCACCTGTGATGGTAGCACTAAGTTTGGAAAAATTTTTGACAGCTTTGTCGGCGGCGAAACATTTATGTCAAAGGCTATGGCTAGATCCAAAATGTTAAGTTGGACGATGACATCATTTTCATCAAGTGGAAATAGTTTTCTGATCTGAGCACAAAGTTCGACAAGGAATTTCATACAGTCTGTTTTGAATCTTTTCTGAGTTTCTGTTGGTAACGGCTCATTGATGAGGTGAGCCATCGCAGCTCCTCCCAGATACACATCTTCAAGTGTTTCGGGTCAATATAAAAAACTTTGACACTTTTGAGAACAGATTCCTTCAAAAAACAACCGTGCAAAACCTT
>NC_090725.1:20936707-20959207 GCF_036898095.1 Palaemon carinicauda | reverse complement strand
ACATATAAGGTCTGTGTCTTCTTCAATTGCACAAAAAATAGGCTTATTAAGAAAGTCTTTCAAGATTTTCGGTGATCAATCTATTCTGAAGAAGTGTTTTAATTCTTTCATTCTACCTTGTTTTGAGTATTGTTCTCCTGTCTGGTGTTCAGCTGCTGATTCTCATCTTAATTTGTTGGACAAAAACTTACGGTCTATTAAATTTCTTATTCCTGATCTAGATATTAATCTCTGCACCGTCGTTCAATTAGTTCATTATGCATGTTGCATAAGATTTTTCATAACTCTGACCATCCTTTACAGTCAGATCTCCCTGGACAATTCTATCCTGTTCGTAATACTAGGCAGGCAGTTAATTCTAATAGCCAGGCCTTCTCCATCACGAGGCTCAATACTACGCAGTACTCCAGAAGTTTTATTCCAGCTGTGACCAAGTTGTGGAATGATCTTCCTAATCGGGTGGTTGAATCAGTAGAACTTCAAAAGTTCAAAGTTGGAGCAAATGCTTTTTTGTTGACCAGGCGGACATGAGTCTTTTTATAGTTTATTTATGACATATTTGTTTTTGATGTTGTTAATAGTTTATATATGACATATCTGTTTTGACGTTGTTACTTATTTTAGAATGATTTATTGTTAATTTGTTCTCTTCATTTATTTATTTCCTTATTTCCTTTCCTCACTGGGCTATTTTTCCCTGTTGGAGCCCCTGGGTTTATAGCATCTTGCTTTTCCAACTAGGGTTGTAGCTTGGATAGTAATAATAATAATAATAATTTTGGAGTTTCATCTCCACTATAGCTTGCACTAGGATTCTCCAAATCATTCATTGTCACTGGATGTATGAGATCATTTTGTTCAATTAAACACAATCTTCATCAAACTAAGGGCTATCTGAGGCTTCATGCGAGAAGTCAGTGCAAATCACTCTATATCCCTTATGTTCTTACTCCATGATTAACGCTCAGCCTAATATCATCCTTATGTAATTTGGTTCAGATATAGCATGATTCATTGGATAGTCAACTGAAAATGCCTTATCTTCTAACCGGATGCTTTAATCAAGTACACATAAATAGATACAAAAGAAAATATACACTAGATGTTGACTGATTTATAAATATTTAATCAGAGAAGAAGGTGCCATGGACAAATCATTTTGGGGAACGATGGATTGCTGTGGGAGGGAATTGGGAGAGTTACCAGCAATTATATAAAAGATCAAACGAGGAGTAAATACGTATGATTAATCCCCTACCGTATCACGATATCACCACACAGTTACAGCGCACGAGTAGTGCAAAAGGTCGCTGTGATACGAGGGAGGGAGGGAGTATACCCATGGGTTGAGGAGATTGGGGAGGTAAGAGCCCCCTACCCCCTGAACTTATCATGAGAGAGAGAGAGAGAGAGAGAGAGAGAGAGAGAGAGAGAGAGAGAGAGAGAGAGAGAGAGAGAGAGAGAGAGAGGTAAATCAATAAATAAATAAATCAATAAATAAATAAATAAATCAATAAATAAATAAATCAATAAAATATTCTGCCTCTGTAGTGAAAAACTATTAAATTGATCTGATTTTAAAGAAAGAAACACTAGACTACTAGATTCATTCCAAAAATACTAGATCTAGTAGGAAAATACTATGAATGGCAACACTGTATACAGATATGGGGAGGATGATTCCTTACTTTCTTGGCCTCAGTCCTAACAGGCAGGTTTAGCTTACACCTGTTCAACTAAATACTTATTGGTGCTATCCTTCGGGTAGGGTATGGAATGGACCATCTGGGAGAATGCAAAGTTCCTTTTCAACTTTTGATAATTACTTAATATTCTCAAGCAGGTAAACCAACCAACTAAACAAACAACCAACATCGAAAACCCAACCATTGATTTTGGATCCTTCGAAAAATGATGCTCCCTCCCCTGGATATGCTGATTTCCCCTCCCCCCCCCCCCCCCCCGGCCGGCACTGTTGACGACCTCTTGCAATTAATTTGAAGAAAATTCCGTTGATGACTTAGGAACTAAAAAGACCATTTTTTGAATATTCGAAAAAAGGTTAATTTAGGAAACAGAAAAACTGAAAATCCTGCACGTGCCCAAATTCCATTAGCAACAGATTATGATGTTTTATATAAAATATTTGAATGCTTCGGATTGATAAAAGAAATTATAATGAAACTTCAAGAAGACAAATGAGATTCTTGGTTATCATGATGAAGCATTTAATGCAAGGCTTGGCATTATGAATGTTAAAGTTGATAATTTGAATATTAAGGGTCTTCTCTTGATGGGTTACCAAAAGATCTTGATGTCTACAGACCTGCAGACTGTATTTATAAAGAGGTACATATAGTTAAGCCTTAACAAAGAAAGCCCAAACAACCAATGTGGCTTATCGCTCTATCTAAAGGGGCCACAAAATACCTAATAAATGTAAAGTCATACACACAGTCTGTTATATTATTCAATTTAAATACAGATAATTATGATATAAAATTGGCCGTCAAACCCCATCTAAACTTAAAGTTATGGAAGGGAGTCAATTTTAATATAAATTTGTATAAATTTACAGAAGAAGAGATACTGGTTATGTGTCCATTAACAGAGCGGAAAGTGTATAAAGTACTTGGGACATGAATGATTACCTCTTACTCTCCAGGATGCTGATGTGCCTTTCCACATTGACATAGAAAATGAAAGGATTAAAGTTCGACCTTTTAAGCAGAAGCCACTGGAATGTTTTAATTGCTTTACATTTGGGCATCTTTCCAAAGTTCGTAAGAATAAAAAAAGAAAAATTTAATACTTGCTCCAATCTTTACCATGGAGAATGTGCACTTGAGGCAAAGTGCTTGAACTGCAACTCTAATCATAAATCGTCTGATAGGAGCTGTCAGCTGTATAAGTTAGAAAAAGCTGCCCACAATAAATCCAGTATTGAACATGTAAGCGTGGGGCATGCCAAGAGACTACTAAATAAATCAACTAGCTATGCAAAGAAATTGAAAACAGAAGGAAAAATTCTTCATGTGACACACATTACCTCACGTTGTTTTAGAAAAAAGAAATTCACCGTCTACTGATGAAACGCTGCACGATGAGGCAGTTATATCTCCTCCTAAAAATTTGTCACTGTGTATTAATATTAAAACATTGCCCAAAACTATCCAACCTTTGTCCCCCACTACAAAGGCTAATGCTAAACTCTCTCAGGCTTTATCTTTGCCTGATTTGATGAAGGTTTCACCTAACCCTAGAACTGTGGCAATGTCATTATACAACGGTCTGGGGTTGCAGCTATCTCTGCAAAAATGCTATACTTCAGTATCTAATGCATAACATGATCAACACCCTTCTATTAACTTCGTGAATATATCATCCAAATATTTGTACCTCATTTTACGCTAGGAATATGGGGTGTGGGTGGCTCCTAGGGTACTGGGTCGTTTGGTTACGATGTTCTTAGGCTATTCATGAAAACCATCACAGCCCATCATATTGTATATTGGCTTGTGTAATGATAATAAAAAATCATTTATATTTTACAATCCTATAGTATAAATTAATGATATTTATAGTTGCTAGAGAGAGAATATGTATCATTTTCATTTTCAAGTTCAATAAACAAATCTGAGCATATATGAGGGAACAAAGAGATTAAAAATAATGTAATGCCCTAGTCATTGTCAAATATATATAATAGTTATAACAATTAGAAATACATTACTTAGATATTTAAAATACGTAAAGAAATGAATGATTGTGATCATGTTGAAAACATACTTCCCATTATGACAGTTTTATATGGATAAACTAGTAGCTAATATAGATAACTTTGAAGAAACTCATGACCCAGGTGTTATTTAGAGAATTCAGATTACAGGTAATTACGATGAGTTTTATATTCTACTTTTGTAAGCATCTGTATAATGTGTATCACAAAGCTACAATGAAAACCGCCTATTGCAAGGATATTCAAGATATAAATTCTTATCATGGAAGTAAATAATGAATGACATTGTATGAAAACTGCATCTCTCTCTCTCTCTCTCTCTCTCTCTCTCTCTCTCTCTCTCTCTCTCTCTCGAGTCTTGACAACAAAATATACAAACAAACAAGAACTCAGAAAAAAAAACTAAGATCAGATACTCAAACAAAAACAAAAACATTCAGGAGTGTCGCAAACGCAGCTTACCTGGGTAGTGGGAATTTCCACGGTTTTTATTTCCCTTACTAAACAATAGATGAAGTTATGGTATTATGTGAGGGTTTGTATATGTATGCTGTTAAATGTTTTTTTTTCTATATGTTTATGTTTCTAATGTGTTTATATGAAAAAAAAATTGACTGAAAAGAACTTTATTTAGTCAGGGGCTTTTGCAAAATAGTTAAATTTGGTCTAGGGGGAAACTTTTATCTAATACATAATTGTATAGGCAAAATAGAATTTTAAACATTGAAGTATTTAACGGACAAATAGTTTTATAATGAAAAATACATTTCAAGTAATGCCATGAGGGAATTTGTGAGCAGAGATAGAAAATTGCGCTCTGAAGAGGCTTATAGCAGTTCTCCATACAGCCGCCCAAGAGCCTTGTAGCAGTTCTCAGGCAAAAACCGTGTTATCAGTGTACCTGTATTGGGGAAGATAAATCAGGACATCTTAATTGGAAAAGAGAGAAACCTCCATCTCCCTCACCCCCTTCCATTAAGAACACTAAAGTTATGACATCAAATGAAAATGATGTTATGTCTACTGATATTCCAGATCAACAAGAAAACAACTTAAATCAATCTAAAATGTAAGTTGAGGTCCTGCATTCCCTCAACAATTAGGTCAAAAGAACATGAAAAGGTAAATTACACCAAAAATTGCCAATGGGAAGACCTCATCCAAGAATCCTTCCTGAAAATAAACCTTAGTTTTTCATCCATTTTGTAATGGATTTGTCAGAGTTTAGGAGCTAAATATGAAAAATTTAAGATCCTACACATCTCTGCAGCCAGCGGTTGTACTGATAGATATAGGGAGAAAATACACATTACTTTAAATTAGATTTCGTTTTATTCATTATTTATAACAAATGATATCGGCGATAATGACCTTTGATGTCAGAATGCCAAAAAACTCTCAATCAATCAATCGATTACCACTTTAAGGTATCTCTTCTCAGAGGGGGTTGGGATAAATAAATAAATAAATAAATAAATAAATACATATATATATATATATATATATATATATATATATATAAATATATATATATATATATATATATATATATATATATATATATATATATATATATGCATATATATACATACATATATATATATATATATATTTATATAAATATATATATACTGTATATATGCATATACATATATATATATATATATATATATATATATATATATATATATATATATATCTATATATATATATATATATATATATATATATATATATATATATATATATATATATATATATATAAAATTTATATTTTTATATATATACATATATATATAAATATATATATATATATATATATATATATATATATATATATATATATATATATATATATATATATATATATATATATATACACGCACACACAAACAAACTTCCTGAATCACCTTTTCACCCGGACTAATTTTGTTACCACTTTGACATATCCGCATGATTATTCCACCATCTTTCCATCAGACTCGGCAGATAATCCATCATGATTTTTTAATTCTTTTTTATTTTCAGATATTTTGAATAAAAGGAAAGTGGAAACATTTTGGTATGATATTTAAATAATTTTCATGTGGTTGAAATACCCAAGGACTTTGATTTATAATACAAAAACAACTTCGTTATAAAAATGAAACAAAAATAATCAGTAAGATCCTCTATTTTTAATAAAAGAATATAAATATGTAAGACAATCTCATATTGAAAACAATGTTGTTGTTTTTTTGTTTGTTTGCCAATCAGCATTACTTGTCCTTTTTATTCACGTGATATCTATGTAAATCCTTTTTCATACCCAATATTTCCGCTTCTACTTCATTACGAAAAATACCGGCACACACTCAAAAAAATGTGATGGATTATCCGTGATTCTGTTCAAAGGAGGTTGGAGTGGCAAAAGTCAGTGAAAGTTGTACGGATATGTAAAAGTAGTAAATATTTTAGTGAGTGTGAAACGATTGATCCAAAGGCATGAGAAGATTGGGTCACTTGATAATTAGATACAACCTATTTATGTAAAACCTGTTGACATACGCACGCTCTCGCATAAAAATGGCATTAACGAAAGCTGATGTCTAGTTAAGGTTAGAAAAAAATTACTGTCAAAAGAAAATGAAAATGTACTCGCACAGCCTTTGGCTCATTTTGCTTCTAAGCGAAACAGCACTAGTAAGGTGGGTTCGATTTTATACCCGTATGGTGATTTAGCCTAATGTATTTCATAAGTTTCTTTTTCTTTTGTAGATTTATATGGCGTTATTTTATGGTTCCTCTTTAAAGCAGTTGTTTTTTTCAAGGTGTTCAATATTTCGTAATTATTAACTTACAATATAAGCAAAACACAAACACTTACGTACACACACACACACATACACACACACACACACACACACACACATATATATATATATATATATATATATATATATATATATATATATATATATATATATATATATATATATAATGTGTGTGTGTGTGACGTACACACACAATTCTCCATTAAGGGACTCAGCAACTACAAGTATACTTTCAGGAGATGGAACTAATGCAAAGTGAGCAACATCAACAGGATATGCAATAAACAGTGTGTCAAGTCCAAACCACACACACAAACACACACACATAGAGAGAGAGAGAGAGAGAGAGAGAGAGAGAGAGAGAGAGAGAGAGAGAGAGAGAGAGAGAGTCACGAACAACAGTAATTAAGAATTTGAAAGGAATTACTGTAGTTAATAGTGTTTCTAAAAGACAACTATGGTTTTATGAGTAATAAGGGAAATAACATATATAGTGCATGTATTGGATATATAAATGTGAAAGATTAATATAAATAAGATTGTATTTGGAGAAAGTAACTAGAGCACGTATTTCAATTTTTTTTTGGCCAAATCGCATATCTTCGCAAATGATTGGAAGGACTGATCTCTCTGATACACATAATTTCAACGTTTGCATTTGTTCTAATGATCCAATACAGCCACAAATCCTTGGTTTAGTTTGCAGGTCATTCTGGGAAAGATAATTACTATTAAAAAAAAAGATGAAAGGATACGCAGATAGGTGAAAATCAATAGGTGCCATTACGGCCTTGTGATTAAAAAGCGATTCAGATACAACCATTAAACATTAATCAATGATTTTAACAAATGAATTGGAAAAAAACAATAAATGAAGGTCTCTGAACCATACAGTAAGCCATTAGGATGATTAAAATGAAGTGCATTGAAAAACAAGATTAAATGCTGGTTATAGTTGCAGTGTATATACATGTAAAGATTATGCCAAGTAAACCATTTGCATAAATGGGACTACGTTTCTTTTATTGAATCAGTACATGTAACAGGCATTTTTGTTTACAGTCCTTGCGTTTAAATATTTGTGTAGCTCAATGGTTATGTAAAAAAAAAAAAATGAAAAAGCTTCAAAGAACAGGAAACCAGAAATATCTGTCAAGCACAAGCCTCGAAAGCGGTTAGGTATTCCCAGTACTCTGATGGTTATATCACTCGCACTATTTCTTTGGTTGTTTGTGGGGTTGGGGACCAGAATTTCAGTGTTTTTAGTGAAGAGTGGCTTTTCTTTTTCATTCTACCGAAACTTTATATAAAAATATTCAACATTTAAGAATGTTTTATATTAGAGATAATGCTAGTGGTGTTTGTTGCATTGAATTCTCCAAAGAAAACTGGTAGAGCTTTTTTTTAGATATTTTTTCTTTATTTAACTATTGTTATATGATGCTCATTGACCAGGGCCAGTGTTATTTTAGAATACGATATATACAGTTCTGCAAAACTAAATGAAAATTCAATTAACCTTCGATAAACCAGAGAGATTAGGTTTGTAGCAATCTAAAAGTTTACACAAAATGAATGACGTAAATCAATGTCAAAGGACAGAAAACAACTATTATAATACCCCTTTTCAAAGGCCCCACATGTGGATTATTAGTTTATCCACATGTGGTATTCATGATAGTAACAGGATTCCCATTTGATGAGCTTTTCACTTGCGAATAACAGACGTAGAATGGGTAAATGAAGATAGTAGTTTCTTGACGTAAAGAAAACTAGGAAGAAAATGAAGGGATTGTATATGACTCTTCTTCACCATTCTCAGATTGTATAATTGTGGCTCTATTTACTCTCTGACAGAAAAAAAAGTTATCTTAATGCTTTAATCGGTAAATGTGGAAGATCATGGTAAGCGGACGTTTGCTGCTTGAATAACAAATTGCACTTCAAAACGTTAAAATCTTTTACTAGGAAGAGTCACGGAGGGAAAAATATTGAAATGTATTCTTGTTTTGTTTTTTTCCAGACTTATAAACTTCATGCACTGCAGAGTCAGTTCTATTGTTTCAATTTGGGATTACCATTCCCCGCCCACATTTTTTTTTTACTCTTCCTCTTTCCGTTGCATCCGTTTGGATGTCCGTTTTATAGGCCTTCAAACATTTTTGAAAATACATAATTAGAACGATTCTCTTAACATATCCTGGGTATGTATGACGGGAGTGATAAATCGTTGATGTAATAAAATCGTTTATTATTATCCAGCATATCAATGAACTCACTTAATTGTTTTCTTTAATTTCCATTAGGTGTTGTTGGTTGCAATGGTTCTCGGACAGCTCTGAAACCATTAAAACATCGTCTCTAATCAAATTCTCTACACATCTGCACTGTCCCTAATACGAGGGATTACTCCCCCCCCCCAAAAAAAAAAAAAATCCTAATTTGGTCATATGATTATATTAATATATTTTTACTTGTTTATACTTTTATCACGTTCAAAGTACTCTCCACATGAAGAAATGCAGCAGTCCAGGTATGTTTTCCCCTCTACAAAACTCTTCCAAGGGTATGTCCTTTAATGCCTCCATCGCTTTCTTCTTAACCATTTTCACGTCTGAAAAACGTTTTTCTGTGAGGACTTTCTTCATTCGGGGAAACAAAATATAAATCACAGGGATCAAGATCGGGTGATTAAGGAAGGTTAGTAAGTGGTATCATGCCATTTTTTATGAGAGACTCTCACACTTAAGGCGGCTGTGTTACTGCATCCGGAAATGCTTCAGAACTACCTAGAAAAAATCTGCTTAACTGTTTGACCAGCATGGACAAATTCTTTGTGGACAATTTCTCTCATATCGAGGAAACAAATCTACATTTTCTTGACATTACAATTCACTTGACACAAGTACTTTTTGGTCGTTGTGATGTTGGATGCTTGCCATTCCCCTGACTGCTGGTTCATTTCTAGGTCGTAGTTATAGTACCAGCTTTCCAGATAAGATCTGCATCTGCTTTAAACTCTTCTCTTAGTTCTTGGCACGCATACATTCGTGACTGCTTTTGATGATCTGGAAGCAAGCGAAGCACCAATTTCACTGCAATTCTTCATCCCAATTCCTCAGTCAAAATTTCTTGGGGGAAGCTCTAGAACACACAGATCAAATCAACAAGTTTGTCATTTGTTTGTCGACGGTCTTCCAACATCAGTTTATTATGTTTTCATGCATTTGGGAGGTTAATGGTTACCATGAACGAGATTGGTCTGCCATTGACAATTGACAATTCCTAAATTGAGCTAACCATTCATGAACATTTGCTTATGGTAGCATCTTTGTAAGCTATTTGAAGCATGGTAACTGTTTTGGCTGTTGTTTTTTCCAGCAAACAGAATTTCACGGCAGCATGCTCTTCCTTCCATCGTAAAAATAGACAAAATGGCATGTAATACTTCAAAACAATGAACACTGGGCTATACATCTTTTCATGACAACCCTGAGAAGGCCTCTGCCTAGTGGTCTCGATGATTGTAGACCTATCATCTTTGGAAGGGTAGCAGATGAGATGTGACTTGGAATAACTATACTTAGCTTATAGCTTTTGCTCAGAGAGTTTAAGCTTTAACTGAAAAGGAATACAATTTAAGCATAAAAGAAACCCTTTTTGGTACAACCCACGAACATAAGTGGTGGGCTACCCTTAAATTTGCACTCTTTGGTGTAGATGCAGCAGTTTCTCCTTTACTTAAACCAGATGGCTCTGTCACTCACTGTCCAAAGGAAGAGGTAACCCTTTTGGCTGATGTTTTTTTTTACAGTAATCAGAGTAATGATAAACTTGATCTTCCTCAATCCTGCTTTCCTTAGGCTAAACTAACTAGTTTATCTTTTCGATCTCACGAAATTGAAGCTCTCTTGATGGACCTTGTTGCCTATGGAGGTGTAGACTCAAATGGTATTTTTCTTTACATACTGCAGATTTCTTAGCTCCAAAGTTTTCTGTTATTTTTCGAAAATTAGCAAGAAGAGGAGCTTGTAGCTCTTGTTAGAGAATTGATAATGTTACTCCAATATGTAAATGTGTTTGCGGTAGCCCAAGGCCAATTGATTATCGCAAAATTTTCATAACTCCCATATTATTTAAATCTTTTGAACATCTTTAGGCAAGACGTCTAAATAGGTTTGCTGAAGGTAATCATCTGTTCCATAGTTTGCAATTTGGCTTTCGTAAGGCCCTTGGAGCATGTGATGATATTCTTACAATCCATTGATTGTGGTCAGGAAGTTCATATAATTGGTCTTGATTTTAGTGCTGCCTCTGACCCTGTAAATTATGAGGCTCTTGTTTTCAAACTCAAACAGATGGAAGTGAGTGGATCATTTCTTAGCATCATTATTGAATTTTTAGATTGAAAAGAGTTGTTGTTGATGTGCATCAAAATGAATATAGGACTGTGATATCTGTTGTTTTCAAACTATATACACATGACATCGGGTTTGGCTTAGAAAACAATCGCGTTGCAAAGGCAGATGATGCTACTCTCTTTGCATCAATTTCATCTCCTGAATGTAGACTTGGTCTTGCTGAATCCCTTAAAGTAGATTTAGCTATAATTGTGCATGGTGCTAATTATGGGGCATGATGTTGAATCCTAACAAAACTTAAACTATGATTGTAAGTTGGTCGAGGACAGCTGCTCTTCAACATCCGGATCTTAGCATTGATAATGTTTCTTTAACTCTGTATGACTTTTATAATTCTAATTGATTCTTGACAGCAAATTTACTTTTGAGAAACACATTAGGTCTGTGTCTTCTTCAATTGCACAAAAAAATGGCTTATTGAGAAAGTCTTGTACAGTAAGTGTTTTGATTCTTTCATTCTACCTTGTTTTGAGTATTGTTCTCCTGACTGGTCTTCGGCTCCCAAATCTCATCCTAATTTGTTGGGCAGTAAATTACGGTCTATCAAATTTTTATTCCTGATCTAGATATTAATCTCTGTCACCGTTGGTCAGTTAGTTCGTTATGCATGTTACTTTTCCATAATTTTGACCATTCTTTGCATTCGGATCTTCCCGGACAGTACAATCTTGTTCGTAATGCTCGGTATGTAGTTAATTCTAATAGTCATGATTTCTCCATCATAAGGCTCAATACTACGCACTATTCCTGAAGCTTTATTCCAGCTGTGCCAAGTTGTGGATTGATCTTCCTGATCGGGTGATTGAGTCGGAGGAACTTCAAAAGTTCAAATTTCAGCAAATGTTGTTATGCTGATCTGGCTCACATAAATCTCTTTTTATAATCTATTTTAATGTGGTTGCTGTTCCTAAAATATTTTATTTTAATTATTCATTACGTCTCGACTATTCTGTTTATTTACTTATTTCCTTTCCCCACTTTTCCCTGTTTGAGCCCTTTGGGTTATACCATCCTGTTTTTCCAAGTAATAATAATAATAATAATAATAATAATAATAATAATAATAATAATAATAATAATAATAATAATAATGATGATGATGATGATGATGGCCTTTCCTGACTTCCCTTTTAGAATACCCATTATTAATGAATACCTGCGAACGTTTGTCCAGTTCGTCATGTATTGGCATCCATTTGAAGAAATATGTCTTGTAAATCTCATGAACGAACAAAAGCTATATGTTTTTGGCCAATAAATGTAAAATATCGGCGTAGATTGTCCTGGAGTAGACATTGACCTATTAATGTGCGTGTTAATGCTACCACGCCATTTTAGTTCCATGGTTGCAAGCCTTTAAATACAGTAAAATTTTCTTTAGAATAATAACGATAAAGAAGGATTGTAAATCATAAACTTATGTAGCATTCTCTCTCTCTCTCTCTCTCTCTCTCTCTCTCTCTCTCTCTCTCTCTCTCTCTCTCTCTCTCTCTCTCACACACAATTTTTTGGCCGTACCTAATCGTGTAATGGAATTAATAAATCAGTTTTGGGGTTTTTTTCACAATGACATACTTACTATTTTACTTGTGCTATTTTTTAATGGAGAATTATTTCATTTTCGAAAAATATCACACCATTTTGAAAAGAAAAACCTTATAATGAATTAGTTTGAGGAGGAAATGCACAGATGCCATGTGAACAAATTACAGAATACAGATATATAATCAATAATCATCGACTAGCAAAACAGTGAAGCGGAGGAAGAAAACGCGTGAAATTCATCCCAAATAAACTGTTGAAACGCGATTTGCAAAATAATAAACAACACACAGAACAGAATATGATACCGGCCTTTGGGCATGATGCTGCATTCATCCCTCTCTCTCTCTCTCTCTCTCTCTCTCTCTCTCTCTCTCTCTCTCTCTCTCACCATTGATTTAACTAATTTATCATCGTAAATTAATTCTATATTTTAATGTTTTCATTATTGAGTTACAGTAGAATACGAAAGACCAGAAGGGGCGAGAGGAAAATAATCTATTAATGGTGGTTTCCTAAAGTCAGAGGGTAATAAATTTGATTATGATTTTGCTGTGCAGTGATGAGCTTGTTGTCGTTTGCAATCTTTCAAACAATAGAAAAAGAATCAGATTAAGACAATATACAAATTATGTATTCTAAATATGAATTTAGAAGTATAATTGACTTAATTTATACTGAATAGAAACTGGAGTATTCCGGTAATTATTTACTAACAAATGAGTTGTTAAAGGTCTTTAATGGCAATTCATTTGATAGAGAACCAATCATTTCGGGTTACCAAAGGTCTTATTGATCTTCTAATGGCAAAACCTGTTTATTTGTCTTGGTGTCATATCATAATGCTGGGAATACAGGTCTATCCTATTTCCAACTTCATTTCTCGAAATTATAATGCAAAATAAAGTTTCCTCTTAGAATGATTCTCAATAAGTTAATTTCATAAGCAAAGAGCTGGATTACAAAATGATCAGAAATAGGAAAGGCTAATATATTTCTTTAAAAAAGATCCTGAATTAAAAAAATGTTAGGTCCTTCTCGTTGTTTAATTTTTTTTTTTACGTGTAATTTAATTAAGAATTGTTTTAAGGGTATATAAATTACCTTTATTAAATAAGACATGTTCTGTTTTGCACCTTTTACATCACTTTATTAAACGGGGGAAATAGAAAAAAAATATTTTGCTTTTGTCCTCTTGGGTATCAATAACAAAGGAAAGCGTCCCATCCTCTTAATAAGTAATCTATAAAAATAAGGATCCTGTAAAGTTTATGTTTACATCATTACCATGTGAAAGATTAATCATTCATCGCAGTCCCAGTCCATTTTATATTCATGGGGTAATTTTAAGTTTTGGAAAACCCCACAAACAATTTGCAGGCGATGCTTCCAAATTTCAAGAGATATATTTTTCATTTAAGAATTTTCATCACCACAGTTAAAATTTTTTCCTCTAATTATATTTGATGAGCTGTACGTTCCTAAAGTGGGCAGTTCTGTTGCCGCAGGAAAGTCAGTCGTCCATTCAAAGGCTCTTTGGATATCAAAAGGCTTATCTGACATCTGGATTCATTCCCAAAAAGACAACGCCGATATTCATTAAGATCACTTCGATATTCTATCTCAGTCTGTCGATAGCCTTTTGTTTCTCTCTGTGGACCCCTATTATACTGATGTATTGCCTTTTCTTAATTTACCGTATTATTTTCCCCAACTCCTTCTCGTCAGGATCATTATTTTCCATTTTCTCTTATCCTACTCCCGTCTTCTTTTTTAGCCTTCCATTTCTTAAACTCTCTTTACAATATTTAGGATTCGACCACTATATAGAGACATGAAATTCAAGTCTTATTTCCTAGTAGTGAGCATAAATTTAATTTTGACTTTATTCTTCTTACATTACTGCTAATGTTTTAATACTAATTGTATTTACTCCTGCAACCTGAAATCAATGGCTTCAAGAAAATCTGAAATATGATGATACACGTCTCTCCCCTATTTGAAAGCCTGTTAGAAATCAATTGAAGTTGCATCTTTTAACAGACATGCTGTGGTTAAGAGTTTTAATCTAGGTAGTTTTATATATTGTCGTATAGGATTATGCAATATAGGCTTATGAATATAGGAAGAAAGATGTGTAGTTTTAGGCAGTGAATAGTAAAAGGCTCATTGCGTAATTCTATAGTAATTTTTTTAATGATCTACTGAACAATTTTAAGACAACAAGTTACCAATTCATCATGTTAACACACACACATATATATATATATATATATATATATATATATATATATATATATATATATATATATATATATATATATATATACAACATGTATATAATATATATATATATATATATATATATATATATATACATATATATATATATATATATATATATATATATATATACTGTATATATATATATATATATATATATATATATATATATATATATATATGTATATATATATATATATATATATATATATATATATATATATATATATATATATATATATATATATATATATATATATATATATATATATATAAATACATACATATATATATATATATATATATATATATATATATATATATATATATATATATATATATATGTGTGTGGGTGTGTACGTGTTTATATACAGTATATATATATATATATATATATATATATATATATATATATATATATATATATATATATATATATATATATATATATATATATATATATATATATATATATATATATATATATATATAGTGTGTATGTGTGTGTGCTTGTGTTTGTGTGTATGAAAATTTGCAGGTTAAACGAAAAACAGATTCATGATGAAGTTGGATACGAGATTGTATGTACGGTTTGCTTTAAAGTTTCTCTTTGAGGAGAGACAAGTCATGGAAACTGATTTTCTAATCTTAGTGAAGATTATTTCACAAGTCGAGCGCTTTAAATCTTTTTTCTCTTTGCAGAATGCAATACTGGTATATGCATGAAACACTATATACACATTTTATGTAATATTATTAGAAAGCCACATTTGGTTCAAAGATAATTAGGTCAATTTCCATAAAAGTCAGACTATTGAGCTAGTTAAGGAATATCATTCCTTCTTTTTGCGAACGTTATATTATTTTGAATTATTCTCAAAGAGATCCAAAAATCTCACATGGATGGCAATTTCTTTAGTGGGAAGAATATTTAAATTTTTTTTTTCAGTAAGACTTTTAAGAGAAACAATTCGTTATCTGAGGCGAAAACTCAGGCGTGCATGTAACGTCCGTCATCCTTTTACCTCTCGCGCAACTCACGAAAAAGCAATGTGTATTACGAAATTTCTCTATTTTTTCAACATTTATTCTTATCTTCAAGAGCTGTATTTACTTAAAATGTGGTTGCTGCTATTTTTATCTTTTTTTTTTTTTTTTTTTTTTGCTTGGTTATGAATCTTCAAGGTAAATTACTAATCACAAAGCTTCTAATGCATAACTTTATTTTTAAAATGTAATGCGACACCTGTTAGCTTTTAGAATTATGGGAATCTAAATGGAGTGCGATATACTTAGAGTGATCTTTAGGCATATTATAATCTTTGGTTTTTATCTGTTAACTACTGAGTCTGGAAGGAGAATTCAGTTCCTATTTGGATTTCCACGTTACAAAAATAATTAGCATAGGAGTTGAAGCTTTGTTTCGACGTCTTAAGCATGTATCACTAGTTATACATTAGTTGAAAAAAAAATAGTAGAATGGTACGTCAGCATGGTATGTTAGCTGATGATACAGAAATACACGACTTGACAACAAATTTTACTTGTTAATTTGCATTAATACACGAGTGTTGAATTTTGATGTTCAAAACTCAGACCCTTGGCATAATTAGTATATTTTTGGAATCACTGAACGTCTTAAATCATAACAAATTGATGCTGTATGGAGGTTAATGAGCAGACTCCTTTCTAATCATAGCCTGTCACAGATATGAGGAGGTAAATCAAGTATTCTGGTAGTGCTGCACATGCATGCTATTTTTTCTTGGTCTCTGAGTTCAAGTAGGTAAACAATCTCGATCTAAGTGAATTAATTATTAGAAGCAATGAAGTATTCTATTAAGAAGATGAAATAAGAATTATTCTAATCCAATATTAAATCAGCAGCCAGCATTTAATTTAAAACACATCTCTATTTAACATTAATAAGAGGTCCATATATAATTTTATTGAACTACATATTCGTTCTCATTGATCTTTTAGAGAGTTCAGGAAAAATAATGTCCTTTATAATATATTTAGGGAAGAATAACATAAAAATCTTTTAATTTATTTCTTTTTTTTGCAAGAGTTTTTATTGTTCAAGTCTTTGTATGAAGTGGTACATAATTAATCCCGATAGGTCACAAACTAATCTAGTTCCTCACAAACCAATGTTTTATGATAGGATACATTGATGTAAAACGAGTTTGGGTTCGTAAATAAAATAAAATACCTAGTTTTAATACAGATTAGCTTCTAAAAGATGACCACAGAGAAACCTTTGAAACTAAATGTAGGAATCGATTTGCAGTCTTAGAGATTTGAAGAGACTAGGAGAAGGTAATTAATGAAGAATAGTGTGATATTACGAACATATAACAGCCAGTTTGTAGTGAAATTTTGGAACACACAGTTACAAGGAGAACTCTCTGAATATTAAATGATACTTGGGATACTATAAAAAGGGGAAAAAGATAGAAATTGATTGTGGAGCGTTTTCAAGGAAGCAATGAAAATTACAAGGTAAAGAATGCTAAGTTTTCCAGTATTGTTAGTACAGTCAAAAGAAAAGCCAGGCATCACTGGAGAAAATATTTAGACAGGAAAGTAGATGTGGCCGGTAGAGCTATAAATTTTGGGAATTTCAATGGGGTCAGAATTTCTCACAGAATTATTAATGAAATCTCTACTGTGACAAAGAAGAAGCAGCATATACCAATGAAAAAGAGGGATGGATCTGATATGGCAACAGAAGGTGGAGAAAGGCAACGTTGGATGGAACACTTTAGTGAGGTCATGGATAGGAGATACGAAGGAAATAATTTGATTGATATACCTGAAGCTTAAGAAGACCTTGATGTGCCCATGAATGAATTCAGTGTGTTTGAAGTTGAAGCTATCATTAAAAAACTAAAGAGATGGAAACCCCTTGGATACGATGGAATAACTGCTGCGATTATATTGGCCGAAAATGAAGTGACCCCCAGAATACTTGAAAGATTATTTTGAATATGGCGTGAGGAGCCTACACCTGATGAATGGGAGCTAGGAGTGCTGGTGAAAATGACAAAAAAAGGAGGCCCGATTGATTACATAATTACAGACACATCACACTTACGTCAGTTGTCAAGAAAATATATAGTATGCTAATTCTAAAGAGACTAGAGAGAAAGATTAATGAAAAGCCAAGAGATGAACGAGCAGGATTTAGAAAAGGTAGAAGTTGTACAGAGCAAATATTCATTATAAGTCATGCGGTACAGCAATGTGTAAAAATAGAAATCCACTTTTGATGGCATTTATGGACTATGAAAAATCATTTGATAGGCATACCGGATAATTTTGTGGAGAGTTCCTCTTAAATATGTTAATCTTATTAGGTCTGTTCATGAGCTCAAAAAGTGCAAAGTTAATGTTAATGAAGTCGTATCAAATGAATTTCCAGTGAACAATGGAGTACTCTTAGGGAATGTGGTATCACCTATGTTGTTATCCTCTTCATGGATTTTGTACTGCATAGAACAGTTGGGGATGGGGTAGAAGGATTGCCCAGGATTGGTAACAGAAAATTCGCAAACCTTGTTAATAGAACATCACAGGACTTGCAAAGCTTGCTTACCAGAATGTATGAAATATCACAGGAGGTCCGACTCAAGATTAATAGAAGAAAGACAGAGATGATGAGAACGGAAAATGCAATGGAAGTTGATATATAATTGGGAGGAGAAAGGATTAATAAGGTGGAATCATTTAAATATTTAGGAACTATGATCTCTGAGTACAGGATCTGTAGAATTTGAGTTTATTGAAAGATCGAAAAAAAAAACAAATCAGACAATAAGAAGGTTAAGTAAAATTTGGGAATCAAATCACCTGAAATTACATATAAAAATCAGATTATATATCAGTTCAGTGAGATCAATGTTACTGTACGGACATGAGTCGTGGTATGACAATGAAACAATATCCAACATATTTGGTAAATTTGAGAACAAAGCCCTCAGAAGAGTATTGGGAGTTGAATGGTAAGACAGAATTACAAATGAAACTATAAGAGAGATTACTTGAGGGCCATATGTGGATGAGATCATGGTGAGAGGCAGAAGGAGATGGTTTAGGCATGCTCTTCGAACTCCCCAAGAGAGATGAGTTCACCAAACTTTCAAATAGGCTCCACAAGGACGTGAAGAGTTTGAAAACTTAGGCCTACATGACTGAGGACTATGAAGGTTGAAGTAGGAGATGATGAATGGAAAAATATTGATTTAAAAGCTCGAGACAGAGACGACTGGCGAAATCTAATCGATGCCCTTTATGTCAATAGGCGTACGAGGAGGACATGGTGATGTCAAATCAATTCCCTCTATTCTGTCTGACTTTTAATTGGCTGGAAATACGAAATACAAAATACGCGTCTACTTCACAGATTAAGATATGTTTGAAACTACAGCCACCTTGACACTAGCTCGATTTCTTTCCCCGCAATTGGCGCAATACATCGTGGAAAGACATGTCATTTATGTGGTACGCAGAGTAAAGTATTGTTTGTGACCTGTTCATGCACTATAAATGTAAAAGATATGCCCTGTTTAAACAATGGGTGATCATGAATGGGACCCATTTGAACGTATTGAGATTCAATGACACTACTCGTTTACCCACATGTTAAGTATTGACATCCATTGATACTCATATGGGAAGTGTTCGCACCCAGCTCGAAAAGTGCCCATGCTTGGTTCATGGAAGTGACAAGCACAGGGCACGAATATTTATGAACATTTATGATTACAAAATGTTTGAACATTTAAAAATTCTCTATACTCACTCCCTCACCCTGCACTCAAATCCACACGGAAACTTTAATCACTGAAACGATGCATTGCGTGGCTCTGGGGAAACAAAATTCGTTCTAGAGTCAAGGGGGCTTAATAACTCACTCAGAAACAGCAACAAGTCTCTCAGTTAAAGGAAAGCACAAATAGGTACAACTTCAAAGTTTATTGGTATTGGAGCAACAGATTCATCTGTCTATACCATGCATACGCTTGTATGTAAATCTGAGGTGCCAGATATGGAAAGAGTGTAGATATAAAAGAAATGGCTTTTACTTAGATAAGAGAATTGTTTCCTAAGAACACTTTCTGTGGGATAATTAGTTTCAACAGGGTTTAGCTGAAATTTTCACAGTAGATTCAATATGTTAAAGTAAACTTCTTGGAGGAGTCTGGTTACTACAATTTCATCATCGTATTTTTGGCGATTTTTTCTTTATGCAGATATTGCTAATTTTTACATATTTTTAAAACAACAGAGCATGATGACTAATTGCTTTATTTTAATTAAACTTTTTGAACATAGTTTTTATTCCCCATCATAAAAAACAGTCGATCCTCTTACTTTCTTTTGTCATAGGTCTCTTTATTTTCTGCAAAATATTTTTTAAAGTCGTCATAATTTAATTTTCTTTCCAAATAAAATCTTTGAAAATTAGATTACAAATTTGAAAAAGAGAAAGAATGACCCTAGACTCAGCCATTTACTCTAAAATCATATTGAGTTAGATAGCATTAAAAATATAAAAATATTTTCTTCGGAAAACTCTTAAATTTAAGATCTACGGTACATATCTTCCTTATTAGGGAAGATATTCTCATGTAATGTTTAGTCCAAACACGATCACATCAGGAAAATAATTGCCAAACCAAACTATAATGAAAATAAAGAATTGTTTTTTTTTTTTTTTTTTTTTTTTTTTTTTTTTTTTTTTTTTTTTTACTTCACATCGATATCATCTGTATTCTTTTACTACTGGTTACTGGTCTACCTTATCACTCTAAAAAGGTTCAGCGTAATATATCTATATAAATATAATAATATATATGGAACATGAACATATAATCACATGAAAAGGGTTTCATTTGCACCTAGCAATTCTTTGTTGCCAGTCTCCTTGAAGAGATTCGAGCTTAATATTTGGAAACTACCGTAGGAGTATTAATCTCCTTTCTTGTGGTTCCTCATTTCTGTACTTGCAGGTTTTGGTGTTGTTCTTTTTATTTCTAACTTCTCTTCAGCTTGTGATGTTCCATTATTGTTTGATATACCAGGAGAGAGAGAGAGAGAGAGAGAGAGAGAGAGAGAGAGAGAGAGAGAGAGAGAGAGAGAGAGAGAGAGAGAGCTAGCGCGCGAGCAGATCCCTCTACATACCCAAAGTTGTGATGGAGCAAGTTAGCCTGGGTCGCAAAAAGGTCTTTGCCGTATTATTATTATTATTATTATTATTATTATTATTATTATTACTAGCTAAGCTACAGCCCTATTTGGAAAAACTGGATGCTATAAGCCCAAGGGCTCCAACAGGGAAAGTAGCCAAGTGCAGAGATAAAATAAATAAACTACATTAGAATAAAATAGATCTTTCATATATAAACTATAAAAGCGAGACTTATGCCAGCCTGTTCAACCTAAAAACATTTTCTGCAAGTTGAACTTTTGAAGTTCTTCAGAACTTGGACTTTGAACACTTTGACTAAAGGTTAGTATGATGTGTTTCATATAGGTTCTGAGTTTTTCCTTTGAGCCACCTCTTCAACAATTTCTATCTTGTAAGGTGTATAATATCTGAAAAATCTTCTTTAAAAGATCTCTGTCTTTACACCTGATTGCAACTTCCATATCATTGTGTGATGTATTGGTAGTTGGTTATATTGTTTTGACTGTTGAAGCAACAGTCTTCTGAAGACAATCCATGTCGAGGTTTGGAAATAGTACTGGTACAGTTGGCTTCATTACTTCCAGTACACTTCATGGGATGCTAAGGAGACATCAGTGTACTGGAAATATGTAGGCATGATATATGTTTGCATATCTTTCCAAGAGCCACCATTGTGCCTATATACTGTAGCTAAGTAATATCTCTGAAACACTTTGATGGTGTTGTCTGACTTCTGCAGAATAATCCTGAGCAGCACTTTTCTGTTGTTGTTTGCATCTTCTCCCTCGTTGTTTTCTTGAGGGCAATGAATCTTGCACCCATCCTCTTATGGAAATGGTTTTTGCCCTCCTTTTTTAGGGGGTAGTTCAACCCATATTTATTCAAACCAAGTTATCACACTAATTTTGTTCTCTTCAAATGTATCACACTTTAACGAGTTACAACATAATTTAAAGTCTTCTCTCATTTACTAACAGAAGTCATTCTTCCTCAACACACTCTTGATTACCAGCACTCAGAAGTCTTTTCGTAATGTCAGTCGTCCTCTCTCTTTCCTTGTCTAGCACGTCATCTCGCTAAAGTACAGCTGGTTTAATCACCTATTTTAATTGCGATGGGTGACATGAGAGCAGTAATCATTTTTTGCTCAAGCTTCTTTTTCTAGAGTTGCTTCATCTTCGCCTTCATCGAGAGTGCGAGCTTAATTTAAGGCCTCGTGGATTAAAAAAAAAAAAAAAAAATGAGAAGAGAGCGAGAGGTAAAAAAAAACGATTGTAATATATGAAAAACTGGTGATAATATTTTAATACAATCCCGTTAGGTTATCAGCTGTATGGTTGTCAATAAGAACAGAAAGATATATAGTACGGTATAGAAAATCTCAAAAGCATAATATAAAAAAAAACCTACATAAATTACCGAGTTTTTTCACGGAAAAATACAGTAGGGTAATTCAATATCGTCTCAGTTGAAAGGTGTGTGTATAAAAATTGGATGCCTAATTAG
>NC_090725.1:20916707-20926707 GCF_036898095.1 Palaemon carinicauda | reverse complement strand
GATGTATTACCACAAAAATGAACCAAACTTACTTCATGATATTGTTAACAAACTTTAACATGATAATGTCATCATTTATGGTGCATTCTTTTCCGTTTTCTCCTTCGTCTGTATTGCCAAACCATTTTAGCTCTAAAAGGGAAAAACTGTTCTAGCGTAGATTATGGTTCATATTTCAGGCTATTAACGGTAAATGAGAGAGATTGACAACCAACTGAGAACTTTTAAACATATGAAGCTATAAGATTTTCCATTTTGATGATAGTGTATCTTTTAGGAGTGATCAGTATTACTTCTGAGCGGAGAATTATTAGCATTCTGCAATATTGGCTGCCAACAATCTGGTTTGCTTTTCATAGTAGGGTAAGGAGATGACAATATGAAGTTAATGTTGATTTGTATGATTAGAGGAGAAATAAACTAAGAGTTCTTGAAAAACCTCTGGTATTTTAAAATCAAACAAAAAGCATGCTTTCTGCAAATAGGGTTATGTCTTATGCAGGGCTTAGAATGAAAGAAAAGTAATTTTGATGATAAAGGCTATCATATGGAAAAATAGAACCATCAGTATTTTTGAGAAGTTCATGACCTTATACTTAGAAGCAAAGAATATTGAGGACATTGGTTTCACTAGAGGTTATGCAGTCTTTTGCCAACAAACTAAACATATTATCTACTAGTTAGGGGATTCCCGATAATTAAAGTAAAACCCTATTTGAAAGTGAGAAGTTGAAGAAATTAAAAGGCCTAACGGAAACGGGGCAAACTTTGCTTCTCACTAAATTATCATGTTATGTTATCGTACTATAATTTCCAGTCATCTTCAGTACTTGTAACTTCGTACAGTAAAAAAAAATACTTACCTGTGGAACGGTCCTTTCATCCATGTAGACTTTATAAACGCTCGTCAGCTATTTATTCTCACTATAATATTTGTACTGTAGCATATCACTCGTAATCGTATCGATCTCTGGAAGTCTCCTTTTATATATTCTTAATAATCACTTCCACAGGTTTTTTCCAGCCTAAGACCCTTTCTGGTCTTACATCACTTATTTCTGTCTATCTTTTATCCTACACATTTAACAAAATTCTTATTCCATTATCCCAGTTCCTTATTCATGTGAGACAGTAAAGTATTATTTCTTTCATGAACCTTTTTCTAGGATATGCTTTTCGCAATACCAAAAGTTATTTTTCAATTACTCCCCTTCGCTTTTGGCTAATGGTCTTTTGTCTCTTTAATTCTATTTTTGACTGCACTATCCAATCTCGTATATGCCTGTTCTTATTATTCATTAGCGTACCTATATCTTAATTTGCTATCAGAATTATTGTTAGCTAGCTACTCTCTTGAAAATTCCTATGAAAATTAGAAGTATTCCAACTGTAAAAAAGCACATTATTTATTTGCACATTTTGTTATTTATGTTGATAAAACTTTAATGCTGAATTTTAACCTGTTTAATTTATCTATTTCTGGCAATAGTAACTTAAGTTTTTATCTTATACCGGTACAGAAAGGACACATCGAAGGAAATATATTTAGAAATATACTAAAATCAAAAGTTCATAACATATTCCTAGGACGCTCAAGATCTTCCTCATTTATTGGTTTGATATTTCAGAAATATACGTACCGTTATAAATGGTAATAGGTTGGCCAAGGCCCCAGCCACCTGTCTAAATACTACTGCTAGAGAATTAGTGGGTCAATTCATTGGCCAGATATTACTACTTTGGATCCCTCTCTGATTAATGCTTATTTTTCCTTAGCCTATACATTCACCGAATAGTCTGACATATTTTTATCACTTTCTCTTTTTTTGCGCATACACCTAATAACGCAAAGATAACCGAAAAAAAAATCTTTTTCACTCAAGAACTCAAGGGGTTAACTACAGCGCTGTAATTGTTCAGTGACTAATTTCTTAAGGACACTCTTTAGCTATGGTAAGTAGTTCTTCTAGGAGAAGGAGGCTACAAAATCAGACCATTGTTCTATAGTCTTGGGTAATGTCATAGCATCTGTACTATTGTCTTCTTTTTCCACTGTCTAAGATTACAGTTCTGTTGCTTAAGGATACACTCAGGCACACTTTTCTATCTGTTTCCTTATTTCCTTTCCTCATTTGGCTATTTTCGTTGTTGGACCCCAGGGGGTTAGCTAGTAATAATTATAATATTAATGATAATGATAATGATATGGGCTTATGCGGTACTACACCTGTAATGTAGAACTGTATGGGAGGACCTCATCTCTGGCTTGGCCTTTCTTGTATTCATGCCTTGTGATTGACTGCCGCCACCTTACATCGTGATTAACCGACACCTTCTCACAGCTGATTCATGTAAATATAACAATAATAATTGCGAAGAAAATTACTTTAAGAAAATAATTAAAAGAAATTTAGAAATTAAGAGAAAAAAAAACGTCCCTCAAATGGTCTTTGCTCCACCGTGGCTCTGTTTCCTCAAAATTAAACATTATGTCATTGCTTCTCTTTTCTGGCAAGCGGTACATAGATGGACTGTGTACACCACCCACGCGAGTCACTTCTTATTGAGTTGTCTTCATTAATTTATCTTTTACTAGTTCACTTCTTTTTTTTTTTCATCACCCACCTGAATGTTAGTTCATTAATTGATTTTCAGCTTCTCTCTCCACTTCTGTGTTACCCATTCCCAACTTGAACAGATCTGTATGATAAAGTTCAAATTATTCTTTAATATCCTCAACATTCTCTGTTGCTACACCATCTTTATTTTTGATGGCAGTTATAGTACACATCTTGCCTCCATCTATCCTTCTTTTGAAATCCCAGAATGCGGTTCCATTGACTTTCCATTTTTTTTTTTACTTCATCCACTGTTTGCATTATTTATTTTATTGCATACATATTGATTAGTTTTTCTTGGTCTTCATGGATTCGTCTGTTTTCTTAATTACCTTTCTTTAATCTTTTCCTATTAAGTTTCCCTTTTGTCTTCATTAATGTATTTATTCATTTTGTTTTTGGCGAACTTTTTTTCGCGACTTTCTTACTGAATTTCTCCTTTATTCTTTTAACCTTTTTTTGCCACATGTTATAGTTTTCCTTTATCGTCCCCCTGCCTTGGATAATGTCAATACCTCTGCAGCTTTAGTCTCATTTTTAAATCTTTTCAATTCCAGAATTCTTATCGACTTCTTACTCAGCATATTTATCGTTCGCCAGTCTATTTCAATCATTATCGGTGTATGTAATCTTATTTGTTACTCGGTAGGTTGTTAGTATTTTCTCTTCATCTATGTGGATATTCTTATATGCTTCCTCATCCTCTTTTCGGATTTTCCATGGTCTACAGTATTATTGTTAGTTTGCAATTTTCACTTGTCCATTTTCCTCTAAATTTTTCATGAGTATTGCGAATGTCTAAATTCACATTTTCTACCAGTTGTACAAGAATCTCCCATGTTTACTAAACTTCTATCTATTTTCCACTATTTCCTCTCCTACTTTACAATTTAAATCTCAGACTATTAGTAATGTTTCTCCATTCTTATTTTCATTCTCGACTTCATATATTTCCTCCTTCTCCTTCTTGGTCCTCTTTACCTCTTGTGGAGGATACACTGCACCTAATCTAGTCCTAATGCTACCGTTGTCCATTTTAATCCAGAGTATTTCATGGGTGTTATTCTCTCTTTTCACTTCAACCGTTATATTTCCCAGTTCTTCTTTAATTCCTATCAGTATTCCCCTTCTTCAGTCGTTCTGTTATTCTCGTGAATTTTGTATCCTTCGGTTTTATTATTTTTAAAATTTTCCTAAATACGTTTCAGTCAGATAAAATATTTTGGGTTTAGCTTTGTTCACTATTTCTTCCATGGATCTTATTTATGATTTGATTTCCATTCAATATTCGTTATAAATTTTTGCTCCTTATACATCTTTTTGTCTTTTATGTTACGTCTTACCTTCTTTCTTCTTTCCTTTTTATTTTTTTTTTAAATCGCCTCGTTGGTGTTGTTTCTAAATACAGCATTACATTTAACCTCGGATACTCCTGCATTATAAGGCTCATCTCCTGATTTATCATTTGCCCCATTTGGCATCGTTGTTCTGTGTGCGGCGTCAGTTGGGTGATAACTGAGAGACGAGGTGAATGCACCCAACTATGCAGGTGTTTCATACACGATCGCACACTGTAATGGTTTGTTAATAGACCATCCTGTGTTTTCATGCTGGAAAAAGCTTTATCATGTTTGAATTTTTATGACATTCTTCCATGGAAGTCACCGTATATAAAATCGATGGCTGTTTAATAAGAATGCCTGACCAAACACCCACCCGACAATACCCCCACCCGACAAAACCCCCACCCGACAAAATCCCCACATGACAAAAACCCCACCCGACAAAACCCCCATATGACAAAAACCCCACCCGACAAAACCCCTACATGACAAAAACCCCACCCAACAAAATCCCCACATGACAAAACCCCCACCCGACAAAACCCCTACATGACAAAAACCCCACCCTACAAAATCCCCACATGACAAAAACCCCACCCGACAAAACCTAAATTTGTTAAATTTTAGTTGTAGTCAGTCATTGTTTTTATTTGTTTACCTATTTATGAGAATTTTCAGCATGATGGCAGCTTAAACTATTTTAGAATGCACATTTAGAATCTGTATCAACCTAAAGTTGATTTTTAAATGCTTTACCTGCAACATAAGGTATCAAAATTTACAGTTTTAAAAGTATCTATTAGAAAAACGATAAGATTTGCACAAACCTTTAAAAACCTTTTGTTTGAGAGATAAAGATAAAAAGTCAGAATTTATATATTCTAATATTTTTTGCTACACCATTAAGAAATTCTTCTATATGTTTTGTGCCATCACTAAAATCAAGACAGTCTTTGCAAACATGACTGCAATTTTACAGTTTTTCGTTTCTGTTTCTTACGAAGAGGTTCTCCTATGGCGTTCTTTTCTAAGGAAGTTTTAACCAGCACAGCATCTTTATTCAGAGCTTCAATTGCAGTCCAAATTGTTGGGTGACTGTAACCCACAAGGTATTTGAAAGAATTATTCCATGTTTCACATAGGTTACATGTACAGTCTTCACCATTAACAGTTGCTTCATACACACTCCATTTTTCAGGAGAAAATAATGGTGGGCTTTGTCGTGATCGACGTTCAGTACCCATCACATAAACAGAACCAAAATATTCCAAAAGAGGTTCAAGATGGGTTGGGCAATTCATTTTAAGGAAATTTATGTCATCTATGATTTTATCAGCTGGCAGAAAAGCTAGTCCATCAATCATTCCACAAAAATGCCTAGTAGATTCATCTTGCTTGTAAACATTGCTTAGTCCTAAGCTTTGTACTTTCCGCCATGTATTCTGTGTCAGATGATAAAAGCATGTTTTAGTATGAATATGAGGTCTTAATACATTTTCAATTGCATTTAAGAGAGATTTTTCGAAGTCTGACATCGTAGTAACTGGATTCATATCTAACCCTAGTTCCTCTCCCTTTTCCAAAAATGTCGTAAGAAATTCTTGATAGATTTCCTGTGATTTGCTGGAAAGAAAACCATACACACAGCTTATTGCTGAGTCACCGAGTGGGGCTCTAATAACAAATAACTGTTCAAATAATGCAGGTGGCGACGAAAAGGTACCATCCATATATCAAACATCTGCCTTAGCTAAATGATGCATTGCGCCTTTTGTAGCAAATATAATTATTCGATTGCTGGATTCAGCACCATTATCATTAAAAAGTAAAGGCGCAGGATTTTCTCCTGGAGGCATAGTTCACTCTCCTGAAATTTCCAAGTCCCTCAACAATTCTGGATCCTTATGGCGTCCTTCTTGTCGTTTTCTTTGAACATACCTTTTAACAGTATTTAAATTTCCGATGGCAAGTCTTCCCTCTTGTGTCATACTCTCCACGAATCCGCTACAATCCGACTAGTATTTCCCTTGGTTGACTTTTGCTGCTTCCACTGATCCTTCATCTAGCTCATGATTATGATCTTTCCTTGAAATGATGGCCGATACTTCTAAATTTGTTATTATTTTTCCATTACAGTTCAATCCTGATCTTCTAGAACATCCCATCTCTTCGTAGTTTTACTGGCGGACTTTTTTGTATATATATTGCCATTATAACACAATTTCTCTCCACCTTTATTATTGCGGATAACTTCCATGATGGGTAAGCAAGACAAAACTAATAGAGAAAAGTTCATATACTTCCAATGTATACAGAAAAAAAATGTCCTTGTAATAAAAACCATTTTCTGTTAGCAAATGTTTTGTAAGCAGTAGTTTATTGGTAATAGGTACTTAGCAAGTATTTGGAAGTGGGGGTCTTGTCGGGTGGGGATTTCATCGTCTGGGGGTTTTGTCGGGTGGGGTTTTTGTCGGGTGGGGGTTATGTCGGGTGGGGGTTTTGTCAGTGGGGGTTTCGTCGGTGGGGTTTTGTCGGTTCCTCGTTTAATAAAGTTTACTTGCATTCGCCTCGACTCTCATTTGTTATTATTATTATTATTATTATTATTATTATTATTATTATTATTATTATTATTATTATTATTATTATTTCTTGCTAATCTACAACCCTAGTTGGAAAAGCAAGATGCTATAAGCCCAGGGGCTCCAACAGGGAAAATTTATGACTTAACTGGCACCCCGCACATTATTTTTCCACCTGTTCTTGCCTTTGTAATGCATTTGAGTATCCTGAAAGTTCATTTCTTATCATCATTATCTTAGTCCCTAATTGCTTCTTTTTTTCATTCTAATTTATCATTCTTTTATTTGATTCTATAAAAATAAAAATCGTTACAGTGTAATAGCGTGTATGAAAACGTGCGGTACAGTGCTGTTGCTAATTGACTTATGTTCCAGAGTTTGGACAATATCTCTTCCATCCTATACTGTAAAAAAATAGACTTTTTCATTGACCCTTTCCTTGTCCTCCTTGTTTTTATATTACTTTTATGACTGCTATTGTTAGGAAATCATTTGTTACTACGTAGGTTGTTCTCACAGTATCGATTTCTGCCCCCTGACACATGAATCCGCAGCCTCCTTACGGGCAACATTTTTTCTTAGAAAAAAAAAAAGAAAAAATAATATTTTTTTCTACTCCCTTGAGGATACATCCCTCTCACTTGTTCTACTCCTGTTTTCATTGACGTTGTTCGTGGCCTATGACAAAATTTGCGTTTCTCTCCATTGACATCGCCGTATCTCATTCTACCTGCATATTACTCCTCCATTTCTACTGGTATATTGTATCCCTTTCTTATAGTAAAATCTACCCACTGAGGCTTGGTAACATTTTCCTATTGCATATTACTTACAATCTTTATTTATCTTATTTCGCTTAGGTGTCATATTCTCATGACTTATCTCATTTATTCCTCTTAGTTTATTTGCTAATATATTTCTTTTCATTTTCATCTTTCTTTCTTCTATCTTGTTCTTCACCTGCCTTATTCTGCTTATCAACACTTTGTAAGTTTCTTTTGATCTGCTCTATTTTCCCAACTGTCTCTGCTTTTGTACTGCATTTGATTTTCCTGAAAGCTCATGTCTATTACAATTTTTTGTCCCTAATTGCTTCTTACTTAGTCTCATTTATCATTCTTCCATTTAATGCTATTAAGTCACTATCACTGTGTTAAAGCTTCCTATAGTACACGACGATTATCCATTACTTCCGAATCAATGTTTCGGGTTGCCAGCTACTATATATTTTCTACATTCCTCTCGCAATGGTTTTGTCGTTCTGGCTATATTTCTATTTATTGTCTTTAGCGTATTTATTATGATCAATAGAAATTTTTTTTTCGGTCAATTGAATGAATGCCAATTCTTTTTTGGCCATACCATGACATGCTAAACACTTTAAATTTTTGCATCAGTCACATGATACATAATCCCCTCCCGACATTTTTCAACAGCAGCCACATATTTCATCAACTTGCAGATCTGATCTCCTACCGCTGATTTCTCCAAGCTGTTCCTTATCTATTTTATCATTTCCTTTTATCTGAGTAGAAGTTATAGACTCTGTTTCTTCTATTTTTCTTTAAGTCTATGAAATTACAGGTTTCATTACTTAACACTTGGCTACTGCTCCCTATATCAAACAATGCTACATCTGTTTCACCTTTTTTTCCAGTCCTGATTCGACCTGTATTTCCTATTTATGCTTTTTCACTAGCTCTTATATCTGTACCTAAAGTACTCATCTGGAGACACTTGTCCGCGACCATACTGCTCGTGTCACACTAATTATGCAAAACACTGCCGAAGGCTACTGCTGTCTGTTTCAAAGAAACTTCTAACTCTGAACTCGCCTAAAACGCACTCTTGTTTTTAGTCGTCATAGTAATTATGATTTATGTTATGTAGATTTAAATACTAATCGAGAGTTATGATAATTTGATATATTTGGTTTAATATCCCGAATTTTCACGTTCAATCATTTTCTTTTTTGTATAATTATTTTTCTTTTTCCACAAGTAATATAATGATGCCAAAACAAGTTAGTCATGTTGAATTATAATTCAGAGGAAATATTTCTTCATTCATTTTAGTTGAAATTATTTAAGAACACTAATGGAATGACCATTCATTTCAGTATACGGTATTGCTAATAAAAACATTTTTGGCGAAGAATAGGTTTTTGGTTAAGGCTGACCTTATGTAAACACTGATTTGTGCTCTTTTGTCAACCTGAGCAATTCAGGTTAAAAAAAAATACAATACTAATCTAACAGTTTCCATTTTTAGCCACAAAGTGATTTGAAAGACATCATACCTTTATCGTATTACTGTTGTTCTTTGAGATATGGAAAATGAAAATAAGTTAATAACCGAGTACTTGAGACCTTTGTTCAAATGAATGGTAATTTCCTTCCTTTAATGTGTTTTGTATTTTTGCCTTTTGTTTTTTAAAGAGACTGTTAAAAAGGTATTATATATAAAATTACTTTACGCTTCGCATATTTCTCGAAATATCAGAGCTGAATGTTTTTAGCATAAGACATTTTTCCATTTATACATAATTTTAAACAACGGATGCTATCTCAGTTGAACTTCCTTGGCAGATGCATTTGTAGCTGAAAATAACAAAAGAGAGTTGATTCATGATAGGTTGCATCCAGTAATAAAACCATTATTCTAATTTTACAACTTATCAATCAATGACTAAGTTTTTCACTTCTATAAAGGTAAATTAACTTGCTATGGCGTTGAATATTGCTGCAATATCCGAGTGTAAGTTAGCAAATTTTTATAGAGTAAATGGAAATGTATCTAAATCTATACAGCAGTGATTGATATTCTGGAGAACACTGTTAGAATTCTATTCTCCTGCAATGGACGATAAATTGATTTGTCATTATATGATTCTCCAAAGAGCTTTAATAGGTAATGGCTAAACTTTCTTTTAAATATCATTCACTTATTTCTCCCAAGATGCTATTGAAAGATTATGATCATTTATCTTTCAACTAACTATATGAAATTTACAAATCTCTGATTTCTATATGCATTCATTTCTCTATAGTTCAGACGACAAGAAGAGTTATTCTTGAGAAAATTTATATATATATATATATATATATATATATATATATATATATATATATATATATATATATATATATATATGTATATATATATACATATATAGTATATATATACATATATATATATATATATATATATATATATATATATATATATATATATATATATATATTTGTGTGTGTGTGTAAGTGTGTCTCTGTGTGTGCGTATGAATGGATATATATAGTATAAAGCTGTAAGAGATTTTTTAAAGAAACCATATTCTTTAAGTATTCTTTATATAAATTTCGATCAAATAAAAAACAGTACATGTTTCGAAAAAGATAAATGACATATATGTTATATATTAAGCTAAAAAGGATTATGGTGAAATTTACACTCTCTA
>NC_090725.1:20894207-20911707 GCF_036898095.1 Palaemon carinicauda | reverse complement strand
CTGCCGGAAAGTTCAATGAAAATCTATAAATATTACTTATTACAACCGTGCCGATTCACATAACTCATTAACGTTTACCTTAGATATTTGATTGTATTAGTGAAATTAACCCTATTCTCTGCTCTTGATACTCCCTGACATTCAGTAATTCTTCTGATATTATATCGCAATAATTCTCACATTCTTGGTTCCTAGATTTCTTATCATTTTATCTTTACAGTAGTTAAGACCAGTTTCCCTTTAAGCTCGAGAGAGAGAGAGAGAGAGAGAGAGAGAGAGAGAGAGAGAGAGAGAGAGAGAGAGAGAGAGAGAGAGAGCTTTCCGCTGCCTTCTCGCGCTATCACAATGGTCAAGTGAACATCTAATTAAAGTTCTCTTTAAAAAAATTTAGAATTCAGACTCGCTTTGATTTAAGTGGGACTATCTACCTTATGGACTTGTCTACTGCATTTCGTAAGAATTTTGAACGAGCTACTAAGACTTATTACGACTTTCTACAAGTTTATTAAGAGCTTCCCCCTGTCTAACTTTTTGGTCATGTTCAAAACTTTACTCGAGCACCCTAGATTTTCAGAGTTTATTTACTAAATTTATTTAAATATAAAGTCCGCTGTGAGTCTCGTAAGATCTTAGAGTGCCATTTCTTCATACACGTGTGTTTATTGATGATTTTCATAGAGGGTGTCAATATATATTTTGAAAATTATGACATTTTAGGTCTACATGTCCACAATCATTTTTAAAAAAATATAGAACGGCCCTATTCTTTATTCATGGTATCAAAAAAAAAAAAAAAAATAGAACTGCTGTAATAGCCATCAGTTTATATCTTTTGCAATATGATCGAATAAAAGAATTATGAGATTAGAGCAAACAAAACATAAAGATAACATTAGTTTTTTAATAACCCACTTAATTTTTGTCAAAATTTTGAAAGGCAGGTTTTATGTAAAATATAACTTGTTTTTAATTTGTATGTGGAAAGGTTTATTGAATATATATATATATATATATATATATATATATACGTATATATATATATATATATATATATATATATATATATATATGTATATATATATATATATATATATATATATATATATATATATATATATATATATATATGTATATATATATAATTTATATATATAATTTATATATATATATATATATATATATATATATATATATATATATATATATATATATATATGTATATGTATATATATATGTGCGTGTATTATTGAGCACATACGTGTTTTTTTTTGTCTGTGTATACACTCAGGCAAACTTGTTTTTTTAAAAGGGTGGATGGAGGATGCTTAATGGAAAGCCCATGATGCCTGGTACTTTCTCAGGAGGTTGCCTGTTCTCAATCGTTTTCTTTTTCTTCCTCTTTAGTATTCATATCCAAAGCCATCGTTGCTGTCCTTCCTTCAGTTGAAGTGCCTATCTTGGAGAGTTGTAAGCCTTGCGTGGTGTCATTCCACCATGTTCATCAATTTTGTGTTTAGTCTATAAGTTACACTAGTTATTCTTTGCATACTTTTGTAGATATTGAGTTAATTTTTTTATCATTGTTCTGCTTTAGTAAAAAATGAAACCATGTTTTAATTCTTGTATTGTCTGAAGATATTGGGCAAAATCTGGAGCAGTGCATCTTAGACTTTGCCAGTGTTGTCTAATGTATTGTAATATTCAGGGATGACATGGCAATATTAGAGATCTTGTAGTTGCCTCCAGACAGTATGATGTCCTATTATGCACAGAAACTTTGGTTTCTCAAATGAGGTACTCGTCTGAGCTACTTATTCAATGTTTTAAGAAACCTGTAATTTTGAAACAAGACCCCATTCCTAGGGAAGGGAAAATGACAGTAACCTCCTCTTAAGTCCTGTTGTAAAATGTGGATGTTATGAGATATAGATCATAAATGTATGTGGTGAGCATCTCCATCTTTATTTGTGTTCCATCTGTTGGAATCAGACTTGGATGGTTCTATTTTTTTTCTTACCACTGTGGTTAAGATAAAAGATGATTATGAAAAGGCTCACCATAGGGAGTGGTTGGATTTTGTTTCTCCTATTGATCACAGTGGCTGAAGAGACTTGGACGTTGCCTTTGAGTCAGGCTGTGGGCAGATCATAATTGAGGCTACCCACAAGTCTGGTAACTGGTGATTATGCTTGTTTATGTTAGTAATTAGGATGTGTCATACTCATGTTATATATGTATGAAATCTTGAGCAAACTAGAATGGTATTTTGAGTAATCTTTTGATTTTGTATTGGTCATACTTGTATAAACTTGTTGAGGTAGTAGTTTTGTAGAATGATAGTGTAGTATCGAGTGTATAAATACCCAGCGAAAGAAAAATCCTAATCGAGTGATGATTCTAGACGAGTTTCTTTGGAGAAGCAAGTGGTTTATCATCTTTCGAATTGTTACAGATAAGATTGACTTTGAATAACTATATTCGGTTAAGAGCTGTTGATCAGAATGTATTGCTTCAGGTGAAAAGGAATACAATTTTGGTTTAAAAGAAACCCTTTCTGGTATAACCCAGGATCATAAATGGTGGACTACCCTTAAATCTGCAGTCTTTGGTGCACTCTTTGATGTAGATTTAACAGTTCCTTCTTTACTTATACCAGATGGCTATACTACACATAGTCCAGAGAGAAAAGCAACCATTTTGGCTGATGTGTTTGACAGTAAGCAGATCAATGATAAATTCAATATTCCTCATTCCGGTTTTCCTGAGGTAAAACTAACTAGTTTAGCTTTTCTGTCCCGTAAAATAAAACAGTTTTGATGGCCCTTGATACTTGTAGAGATGTAGACCCAAATGGTATTTTTCCTTCTTTTTTTTAGGGATCTCTCTTTTCTTAGCTTCTTGATTTCTTAGTTCTTACGTTTTCTAATATATTTCTTGCCAGTTAGCCAGAAGAGGTTCTTTTTGCACTCGTTACTTATTCTTGTGCAAGCTGTAGCTCAGCTGATAACCACCTGATTTTCATTAGTCCCATTGGCCTGAAGCTTTTGGATGTTTTTTGGCAAAACGTCCTAATAAGTATGCTGAAGGTAATAATCTGTTGACTAGTTTGCAGTTTGGTTTATGCAAAGACATTTGAGCATGTGATGACCTTGAAATTTCCAGTGTTGTACAAAAATACCCTTTATCATGGTCAGAAAGTTTGTATGATTGGCTTGGATTTTAGCACGTCGTCTGACCGTTTTGATCATAACGCCCTTTTTATCAAACTGAAACAAATGAGAGTAGGTGGGTCTATTTTTAGCATCAATATTGGTATTTTTGGCACCTTATTTTTGTAACAACATGATATGTGGTTTGGCTTAGAAAGCTAGTGAATGTAGCTCTTTTATTGCTGAAACCTTTCATAGAGATCTCAATTTGGGATTGTAAGTAGGTCAAGGACAGTGGCTTCTCAACATCCTGATCTTTATATTGATAATGTTTCTGTAACTATTTATAACTCCATTAACATTTTGGGTGTGATTCTTGATTGCCAATTTACGTTCAAGAAAGGCATTTGGTCTTTCTTCTTCATTTGTACAGAAAAAAATGGTATGTTAAGAAATTCTTTCAAGATTTATGGTGATCAATCTGTCCTGAATAAATGTTCTAATTCTTTACATTTGCCTTGTTCCGAGTATTGTTCTCCTGTCTGGTCTACAGCTGCTGGATCTCACATTAATTAGTTGGGCAAAAACTTAAGGTCTATAAGGTTTATTATTCCGTATCTAGTACTACATATGCAATTCATTCTGACAGTCATGGCTTCTTCTTCATAAGGCTCAATATTACACAGTATTCAAGAAATTATAATCCCTCTTTGACCAAATTGTGGAATGATCTTCCTTATCGGATGGGTGGATCATCGGAACTTCAGAAGTTCAAACATGCAGCTAATTTTTTTTTTTTTTTTATGTTGAATAAGCTGATATAATTCTCCGTTTTATAGGACAGATCTAGTTGAACGTTGTCACTTATCTTAAGATATTTTATATACACTATTCGTTACTTGTCATATAGTTTATTTATTTTCTTAAGTCCTTTCCCCATTGGGCTATTTTTCCCTGTTGCAGTCCTTAGTCTTATAGCATCTAGCTTTTCCAACTATGGTTGTAGCTTAGCTAGTAACAACAACAACAATAACAATAACAATAACAATAACAATAACAATAATATTAATATTCTATATTTAAGTTAAAATTGTTAAACTGGATGAAACATCCCGGGCATCATTGCATTATCTTTTTATTGAAAAAAAAACAAAAAAATCTGAAATAAAGCCCAAGGTCACTCTGTAATTAGTTTCCTTATCACTCGTGCTAACATCGACATTTTTCTTATCTGCGAAAATGTCGGTCATATTGATGATTAGTGTTTTTTTGCGGCTCAACTCAGCACGAGATAAAAAAAGAAATGATGGTTATCACAGTGTGAAGAGAACGGGAAATGTTTCACAGTGATCCTTTATGTAATTCATGTTCATTCAGATCTATTTAAGTGTTTTTGTTCTTAGAATATGTTATTTTTCACTTCGCTTGTAGTTTTTTTTTTATTTCCCTATTTCTTTTCCTCACTAGGATATTTTACCCTGTTGGAACCTTTGGACTTATCCTGCTTTTCCAACTAGGGTGATATTAATAATAATAATAATAATAATAAAAATAATAATAATAATAATAATAATAATGATGATGATGATAGTAATGATAATAAAAACTACCTCTATTACAATCATAGACGTAGCTTCAATTGTCTTCTTAATACACAGATATCGTAAAGGCAACGAAAACAAAATATAATGACGTATTTCGATATGCTTATTTTTGATTTCATATCAAATCTTTCATTTCTTTTGTGCTTGACTGGTATCGAAAAAAATATAATAGAATTTTGGGTTTACATCAATAAAGACTCTACAAACCAGATAGTTGAAAGAAACTTATTTCAAAACAGAATTCCTTCGTCAGAAACTGTTGTGAAATATACATTTCTGATAACGTTCCTGACACTTCTGAGTCTTGACAGTCCCACGTAATATGATGAAGTCACTTTTCTCTGTAGTTTATGAGAGGCAAACACTTAACGTGAGCCAGGAACAATTATGCACTGTGTCCTTATTAGGAATATACGAGAATTTACATTCTTTAAAGGTTCAAAGGGAGCTCATGAATGGCAGAGCCAAGTGATAGTAACATTACCATATCAGGCAGGATGGGGCCCTAGAATCTGACCATATATACATATGATCAGCGCCAAAACCCCCCAATCTCTCCACCCAAGCTATGACCAAGGAAGGACAGGGAATGGCTGCTGATGACTCAAACCCCTCATCCTTACCTCATAAGGATAGTGAGGTTTCAGTCACCAAAGAAACTAACGAGTCTCAGCGGGACTCAAAACCCAGTGAGACATTCACCATTCAGGGACATTACCACACTGGCCACCACAACGTTAATAAATCTCTTTTGTTGTTTAACATATTCTTATGAATAACAATTCAAAATTCTCAAAAGCTATTTCATTTCATTCTCAACTTTTTTTTTTAAAGTACCAGTACTTTTTTTATATAAAACGGATTTTGAGCGAAGCGAAAAATCTATTTTTGGGTGAGATGGCCATGTCGTCCTGATGGAAGTTCCTATTGGGTAGCTTCCTAGGGTATATTACAACTACGGCGATATTCCCAGAGAATTTACCTTAAGGTACCAGAATTCTAACTCCTGGAGTGAATATCCCTCGTGAAAGGGATATCGCGACATATCAGAGGACGTATTCTTGACACGCCACATGGCAATCTGCACCCCGAACAGAGATTACGTATCGTAGGGGTCAATTGGCAAGAAACGAAATCGGGAAAGAAAAAGGGGGAGCCGCTCCCAAGGCTCCCTATCTCCCGTTTCGTAAGCGTGCCTGGCGCCAATCCTGGCGCCATCTGTATTCCTTGTAGCGTACACGAGGTGCTACAGATACTGTATGTAGGGAGGGGTCCTACAGCCCTTTCTTAGAAAGGGAAGGGCGGGTCCATCAGGACGACATGGCCATCTCACCCAAAAATAGATTTTTTGTTTCGCTCAAAATCTGTTTTTTGGGCTCAAGCCATATCGTCCTGATGGAAGTATACCAGAGCATTACTGTATCTGTGGATTCTCAGAACGTGCCGTACTCCCCTGAGGTAATTTTTCCCGGTTGACTAGATCTAGAGACCTAAGATGTTACCGTTATACATCTTTTCAACTAACTATAAACCATGTTAGAGCTTCCTGCCCCCTACAGGGAAGAGTCCTACTAGACTCTGGAAAAGTCTCGAAGAGTACATATACCTATGTATGAATACCAGGCAAGCTAATATAGTGGTCTCACCCTATATTAAGTAAAGCATAGTTTGTAAAGAACCACTGCGTCAATATGAAATATCGACCAGTTCTCCGCACAATACTTGTATTGAACAAAGGTTTATATCCGCATAGGAGGAAACTAGTAAAACCGCCATCGTCCCCTTATGGGACGGGGTCCTCCCGTTAAGGGAAAGCATAAACCAATGCAACATAGCTTGCATAAAGGAACAATTCTATTAGAATTATCCCAGATAAGGTACATAGAATGAATGCTCAATCATACCAATAAATTGACGCAGGTGAAGGAGACGCAAGGTTCTCAAGAACAAGTTCATTGACAGACAATAAACAGACAGGTTAACCACAATTATATATATATATATATATATATATATATATATATATATATATATATATATATATATATATATATATATATATAAGAAGAGGATAACCCAAAACTTTAAGCATAAGTATGATAGTAAACAGAACTTGTTTATCTGAAAGAAAAAACATTGAATGCCACTTTTAAGATACCGAGGTATCAAAGTCATAAACGTCTGTATTACAAATCAATGACATTAGCGTTAGAAACGCTCAGCACATATGTCTCCACTTATGCTAGGTTCACCTTTGGAAATGGAACAGTCTACATGGGCAACTCAGTGCCCTCACTTAGTTTGTAGTACAGTATGTAACTACACACTCACCCTGGAATTAATCGTCCCAATTAAAACCACTGTTCCTCGCAGAGTTAAACAGTAGGGTTAACGACGCGACCCACTGCTACCACAGATCTCTTTAGTTCCTCTACTTGCTTCTTATAGTGGCGAAAGAACACGTTGGAAGACTTCCAGCCAGTGTATGAACGGAGATGTTCAAAATCCATACAATTAAAGAAATTTAAGGATGAGGCAACTTTCCTTGGATCATGACCTGCGGGTGTACTGTCAGGATCCGCTCTGCGAATAAAATATGTGATTTTCGCTCTGAGTTGATTCAGAGATAAATTTGAGCCTGATGTTTCTCCCCTGAATAGTTGACCACCCTTGAAGTCTGAAGTTCTATGGAGATAGACCTTTAGGCATTCTACTGGACATAGAGATGCATCTTCTTTCAGAGGGCAGATTCTCCAGGGACCCCACCTGTTGGTGGGTAACTCATTCTTGGCGAGAAACGTAGGATCCGGAAACAGGTTCAGTTCTTCCCCATCCAGGAACTGAACACGACCTGCCTCTCTCGAGAGGGCTACAATCTCACTAACCCTGGCCCCGGACCCGAGTGCAAATAGGAAAATAACTTTTTGTGTCAAATCCTTTAACGCACACTCTTCATTGCTCAACAGAGAAGCGAAATGAAAAACTTTGTCTAAAGACCATGAAATGGCCTTTGGAGGTGCTGAAGGTTTGAGCCTAGCGCAGGCTTTCGGAACTTTATTAAAGATCTCGTTACCTAGGTCGACCTGGAAGGCATATAGAATGGGTCTTGTCAAAGCAGACTTACACGCTGAAAACGTGTTAGCTGCCAATCCTTGACCATGGAGGTGGATGAAGAAAGATAAGCAGAAGTCTGTCGAGATCTCCTGCGGATTCTTCGTCTTGACAAAGGCCACCCATTTTCTCCAAGATGACTCATATTGCCTTCTAGTAGATTTGCACTTATATTCCTCTAGGAAGTCTATGCTGGCTTTCTAAATCCCGAAACGCTTTCTCACCGCTAGGGAGAGAAAATCATGAGCTGCAGGGTCCGGGTTTTCTGTAATGAAGCGCAGACAGTCGACTTCTGGACTCGCTGGGCAGAACTGGATCTGGTAGCGGTACAAACTTCAGCTGTAGTTCAAATGCCAGGGGGAACCACTCGCTGTTCGGCCACTTGTGGGCCACTATTGCCGCTACCCCCTTGAAGGATCTCAGTTTGTTGAGGACCCTCAACAGAAGGTTGTGAGGAGGGAACAGATAAATCCTGGACCATCTGTTCCAGTCGAGGGACATTGCGTCCACTGCTTCCGCTAAGGGGTCCTCGTACGGGGACACGTACAGGGGCAACTTCTTGTTGTCTTTCGTCGCAAAGAGGTCTACCTGCAGTTCTGGGACTTGATTCAGAATGAAGGAGAATGATCCTGCGTCTAAGGACCATTCCGACTCTATCGGTGTGAACCTGGATAGAGCGTCCGCTGTCACATTGCGGACTCCTTGAAGGTGAACTGCCGACAGGTACCACTTCTTCTTTTCCGCCAATCGGAAGATGGCCAACATCACCTGGTTGAGAGGTGGTGACCTCGATCCTTGTCGATTCAAGCATCTCACAACTACCTCGCTGTCCATCACCAACCTTATGTGGATCGAGTGACGTGGGGAAACTTTCTTTAAGGTAAGGAGCACTGCCATAGCTTCTAGAAAGTTTATGTGAAAGGTCTTGAATAGCTTGGACCAAGTCCCCTGGACTTTTTTCCGATGAGAGTGACCTCCCCATCCCTCCTTCGAGGCGTCTGAGTGAATCGTCACCGACGGGGGAGGTGGCTGAAGAAGAACCGACTTCTTTAGATGTCTGGCTTGGGACCAAGGCCTGAGAAGAGTACGTAGCCGAAGCGGAACTGGTCTTCTCAGATCTCTTCGCGTGTTTGATACATAACTTCTCCAAACTCCGGTTGCATCCTTTAGCTGTGCTCTTAGCACTGGGTCTGTCACCGAAGCAAACTGGAGAGAGCCCAGTACCCTCTCCTGTTCGCGTCTTGATATCCTTTCGGAATCTAGAAGTCTCTTGACAGAACCCGCTATCTCCTTCCTTTTCTTCGCCGGGATGGAGAAACGGTGTGACAAAAGGTCCCAGTGGATTCCCAGCCACTGGAACTTTTGAGATGGAGAAAGTCGAGACTTTTTTCTGTTGATCTTGAAACCTAGGTACTCTAGGAACTGGATCACTTGACTGGAAGCTTGCAAGCATTCTGTCTCGGATGCTGCCCACACCAACCAGTCGTCCAGGTAGGCTACTATCTGAATTCCCTTTAGGCGTAATTGTTTGAGAGCTACGCTCGCAAGCTTCGTAAAAATCCTTGGGGGTATGTTTAGCCCGAATGGCATGGCTCTGAAGGCGTATAGTCTTCGTTGTAGCCTGAACCCTAGGTAGGGGGAGTCGACGGTTGATTGGAATGTGCCAATAGGCGTCTGACAAGTCTATAGAGACGGAATATGCCCTCCTGGGCCGTAAGGTCCTTATGTGTTGCAGTGTTAGCATCTTGAATTTGCAATACACTATGAACTTGTTGAGTGGCGACAAGTCCAGAATGACTCTGAGCTTTTCCGAGTCTTTCTTGGGAACACAAAACAGCCTCCCTTGGAATTTGATGGACTTTACCTTTCGGATCACATTTTTCTCCAACAGTTCTTGAACGTACTCCTCCAGAACGGGGGTGGAGTGTTGGAAAAACCGAAGGCACGGGGGTGGAGTGCTGTACCAGCTCCAGCCCAGTCCATTCTTGAGTAGACTGTGGGCCCAGGGATCGAAGGTTCACCAATCCCGAAATTTCAGAAGTCTCCCTCCTACCGGTATCATCCCACTTAGACTGCCGTCCTGAGGTCTTGCCTCCCTGACCACGACCACCCCTGAATCCCCTTCCCCTTGAGGGGCGCCCAGACGAGCCTCTGGCTGCTCCTCTAGGCTTTACTCGAAAGGAAGTAGACTGCCCTTCGAACGATGGGGTGAATGCCGTGGACTGTGTCGACACGGCCTGGGGTACCCACTGAAAAGTGGTCGGGGTTTGTGCCACGATCTGGGGCACTGGAGGCAATGGCAATTGCAGTTGCTGTTGCTGTCTAAAAGGCTTTGCTGGCCGAGACGGTAGCCTAGTCCTCATAGTCTTCCTCTTTGGTTGAGGACCCTCATCCGGGGAAGACTTTCTTTTGATAGCCAGGCCCCACTTCTGGAGAAGGTTTCTATTCTCCAAGGCGGCCTTATCAACTACTTTTTTGACCAAATCGGTAGGGAAAAGGTCTTTGCCCCAAATGTTGGAGGAGATTAGTTTCCTTGGCTCGTGCCTCACTGTAGCCGAGGTGAACACGAACTCCCTACAAGCTCTCCTCGCCTTGACGAAGCCATAAAGGTCCTTCGTCACTGTGGCCAGATGAGTCTTGGCCACCACCATGAACATTTCATGGACCTTGGGGTCACTTGCCATCGTCTCAAGAGTAGTCTGAAGAGACATTGAGGCGGCCAGTCTTTCTTTTGTCTCGAACTCTCTCTGCAAGAGAAAGTCAGACAGCTTAGGGAGGTCCTCGCCGAACTGACGTCTGGCGATATCAGCCTCCAACTTCCCAACTGAGAACGTAAGATGGACGTCCTTCCAGTCTTTGTGGTCCATAGGCAGGGCCAGCAACAAGGGTTTACACTCCTCCAGGGAGGGGCAAGGCCTGCCAGCCTCGACTGCTTTTAGTACAGCCGCAAACCCTTTCTGTAAAAAGGGGAAGGCTCTAGCAGGAGAGGACACAAAGGAAGGGAGCTTCTTGCTCAATGCAGCTACCTTTGAGTTAGATGAAAGCAGAGCTTGAGCCTTAGTATGGTCCATCACTATGACCTCCTTCGGCTCTGTCTCCTCCTTTGAAGCTGGTTCCTTCCTCAGCCGGACATAACAGTCCGTAATGATGCCTTGCTGGGCCAGAATTCCACCTCCTCTAGGGGAACTGAGCCCAACTTATCCGAGATGACGATCTTTCCAGTCGTCATCGGCATGTGCTCAGCATACCTCCGTGGTTTAGCATCTGAGCACAAGGGAAGGTCTTTCACATTGAGCCTTTTCTGGGGCCCATGTGATTCTGCAAGGCTCTGCATCCGCAGTTCCATTGCAGCCGCCTTCTCCTGATTCTCCTTCAGCATTTGTTGGATCATTCCAACAATGGAGGAGAGGGCCTGTCCCAGCTCTACTGGGAGACCGGCCGATGTTGATGGAATAGGCTCCGGGATCTGAACCGGAGTAGCCGACACCTCGTCGACCTCTTCCTCTACAACGTCTGGGGCTTGAACTTCACCCTGGGCTTCTGCCAGGAGGTCTTTCTCCAGACGCTCGTCCACGTCAGACATCCTGTCATCTAACTGGATGTCTTGCATAGCGACCGAGACTTCAGCATCCACCTGGATCTGAACTTGGGGGATCTCCTCTTGAGGCTGGGGAATCACTGCATCAGCTGATGCCTTTAGGAAAAGATACGCCCTCATCATTTCACTTGGAAGATAAGGTCCAGAGGTGTTCTTCTGGAAGCCCTTTACCCAGGTACGAAGCTTCTCCCTTGCTATATCCCTTGATTCCGCCATCCTAGGGGAATCAAAGGCCTCCGTAATTAGGTTAGTGCACACAGTACATACCTGAGGGTCCCAATACCGGAGATCACCCTTGGAGACAGCGCATGCTGCGTGTCTCCTACCAAACTCATGTCCGCAGAGGTTCTTGCTGCGGACGTTGCAGAAGACACTTCCGCACTTCGGAGGGTCCACCTGTAAAGAGAAGAAATTTCCATGAGTATCAAGTGAACTATGTATCACTGGATATGCATAGTATAGCATAACAATTCAGAAAGGAAAGACACACACTTGTGTTTCCTTCACAACCAATTGCTGCAGCCTTCCAGATAATAAAATCGAATGCTTAATCTCTTCTAGAATAACCAATGCAAAGTTTCCAGAGGAAACAGGTGGAGCTCACACCTAAGCAATGATTTTAAAATCCTGGATAATAGACAAGAAAGAACTCACTTTCTTATCTGTAGGGCAACAGCAAAGGGCTGTGCAAGAAAACACAAAAGTGTTAGAACACACAGTGCTGTACCAAAACCTATACTATGGTTTTCTTCTTACAGTATATGTTATACTGAAGAATACTGGTACAGTATAGGAGGTTATGTGTGCCGGCTGGCACACAACATAACTAGCTTTAAAGTATACTACTTAACAGCTATAAGGCGGCAGAACGCTGGTTCAAATGCATGTGCCGGCCGGCAACAGCCAATGTCGGCCGACAATGATTGCCGACCGGCAGCTACACAAGGTAGTACCCGGCTGCCGGCCACACTCTTGGCGACCGGCAGACAAGGGCTGACATTAGCCGGCCGGCAAAGGTACACAGCCGATGCCAGCCAGCAGCAAAAGAACCAGAGGACTACGACTGCCCGGCTGCCGGCCTCATAGGCCGGCAGCCGGGTCGGGTACAGCACTAGAAGAAAACAGAATGGATGCCGGGATAAGAGCGTACACTACCTCCAAGCCCGGCAATCCGAAAGAGTGCATATAAGGAAGGGGAGAATCTAATTCAGGCTTCCTGACCAATGCCGTCTGGTTCTACAGGCAGGCATGGATGAGGGACCAAGGGAGGACCGGGCAGCACTCAAAGCAGAAGACCCTTGCCGGCCGGCATCTCTGCCGGCCGGCAAGGGACTGAGTCAATTCCACATCCTAACCTATCTTAGGTCCAGATGTAGAATGACGTACAGTACTGTAATGGCTAGGCCATTACGGAGATAGAGGGGGAAGGGACAAAAGAGGGTCCTACCAACCTTGCTTTAGTGAAGGATCACCCGCAGCCAAGGAAACTCATCTTAGCCTAAGGGAGATCCAAGGAGGGAGGCCAGCAATACTTGCCAGTTCCCAAGAACCAAAGCAAGGAAGGTGTTGCTGCTCCCAGGGAAAGAAACTTATCCTCCCACCGAGAACAGCAACAAGGACTAGTCTGCTAAATCACAAAAGAAGGAATCATCTCGTACAGAAACCTTCGGTAGTGACCTAAGGAGGCTAAGCCTCCTATGTCTGTGTTCAGGCCAGCGAGGGAGACTCTACCCCAAGCCAGACTAACACAGACTCAGACTAAAAACCCTGTTGTTCTGTCCCATTCTAAAACCAGACTTACTGGAACAGGAAGGTACAGTAACACCCCAGTATAGTTTTATCGAAAGTTAATTCAGATAAACCACTTAGGGATAAGCCCAAGGCTTAAACAGAGGGAAAGGTATTGCATAACTTTTCCGAAGAAAGGAAAGCAACCGGGGAGTATGAGAAAGTATAATAAGGCACCATAAGCAACTTAGCCTAGGCACCAAGGGAATCGATTACCTAAATCCCCGAAACTCACTCGTATACTATCTTGGAAACATTCAACATACTCTTAAATGTATGTAAAACAGCCTAAAGCTTCAATAAAATTTTAATACACTCGGAAAACCAAAGCATGCAGAAAGTACTAGGACCAAACGACTAGGCTGAATGGCCTAGCGTAGGCCAGAATTGGCGAATACTTCGCCAAAATAATACTAAAGCACGAAAGGAAATCCTATGTAACGCTAAATAGCTAAAATTTATTAAAGCAAACCAACCGGGAATGTCGCTCTGGCTAACTAAACTTATACCTAGCGAGCGACAGCGTCCATGACGCCTCCGGTAGGCTACGGCTCTTGTAACAAAGATTAATCCTATTAATCACTTAAAAATTTACCAAGAGCCTACATTTATACATAAAAGAAATGATACTCAACTTATCAGAGGCCGACGAAGTTGGAGAAGCCATGAAAAGCTGAATAAATCCAAGATTTGCGAGAAACACAGGAAAAAACACCGAGTTGTTAAGCTACGCAAAAAGGAATACAGATGGCGCCAGGATTGGCGCCAGGCACGCTTACAAAACGGGAGATAGGGAGCCTTGGGAGCGGCTCCCCCTTTTTCTTTCCCGATTTCGTTTCTTGCCAATTGACCCCTGCGATACGTAATCTCTGTTCGGGGTGCAGATTGCCATGTGGCGTGTCAAGAATACGTCCTCTGATATGTCGCGATATCCCTTTCACGAGGGATATTCACTCCAGGAGATAGAATTCTGGTACCTTAAGGTAAATTCTCTGGGAATATCGCCGTAGTTGTAATATACCCTAGGAAGCTACCCAATAGGAACTTCCATCAGGACGACATGGCTTGAGCCCAAAAACCTTTATTGCCTATCATCATAAAATAAAAGTTTTAAATCAAAATTGTTCAATTGAATTATATAAAAAGGCATTCATATATATTCTTGCATGATGCGCGACATTATCATGGACCTTTTAAATTATATATATTTTTGGTTGACATTTATTTGAGAGTAATTTATATTAAGTACTACAGTTTGACAATCGCTCCTATTTCCTTTTTTATTTATTCTCCACGTCGTGATTCATTCTCCGAATAAAACGAAAATTGGTTTTCATGAGTCCCTTTTCAGTTTTTGAAAATACTTACAAATGACAGAAATAGATTTGGTAAAGACCCATCGATAATCCAATCATCTCGCTGGGTTAGCGAGAGAATTGGATTATTGAGGGGTTGGAATCCTAAAAGGCACTGGTACTATATTTCACTACATCCACGAAGTAATCTCTGTTTTAGGGTCTATCATGTTATACATTGATGAATTCTTCTCAGTTGAACATCGCTCAAATTGTGTTACAAGTAGAGTAGAATAGTAAGATCGTCAAGTAATTATCAGGTGAAATAACGATAATGAGAATAGGTCGTATACAATTAAAAGGTTGTGAAGTGAATGCAAATATCTATGAAATAAAGCCAAAAGTCATTTCAGAGTAAAACATTTTTTTCTGTCCTAATTTATATGCGTTCGTGAACAACGAAGAAAAGGGCAACTGGGATATCACTTATCAAAAGTGATGTCATAAAAACGGCATACAAATATAAATTAGGCTTCCCTTTGAAAATATCTGAGACTTGGGAATTCGTGGAATATAATCAGGCCAGCAACGAATAAGAATTACAGTATTTTTCCGTTCCCAACCAAGTCCTCAGGAAATATAAAGCGCAGAAAAATATCCCTGGATGAAATTGAGCGTGATTTAAATCATGTTTACTGAAGCACAAAGCAAATAGGTATATCGGGAGGCATAAATAATAACCTGAAATAAAAAGCAAAATATGATTTTTTTTTTCATCGTAAAATATCCAAGAGGTTGAAAGTATTCCTAATTGTATACATGTTCTCATATGTGATGGAATATGATAATAATAGTAGGAAAACAGGGTAGTTGTACTCATGGAAAGTTCCCGTTAAGAGATAAATCACCAAAAGGCTAAGACTTTTCAAGGTGACATATCTGGCATTAGATGTCATTATCATAAGTCATTACAACGTGTGAAGAAATAGCAGTAATATGTATTATTTGATATCAGGAAAACTTTGGCGTAATTTTATGTTAGAGTAATTTTTAAGATCTTACATCTTGATTTCATGTCATTGAGTTTTAATAGCGTAGACTTTAGAAGTCATTCAAATGATAAGATGTCTCAATTGGAGATTATGGAAACTTAATAGAATGAAAACCATGAAAAGGTTGTTTTCACCATTAAGGTGTTTGTTATAACTTTATCTTTTTCTGTTTTCTTGTATTAAAATATCGTATTTTGAGAAGCAACTTTACTTTACTTTTCTTATATTTTTTTTCATGGAAGAATAGCATCTCTGAAATGTATCTCATTGCCAAGTAAGATCATTAGCTATGATGAAAACAAATTAATTATTTTTTAATCTTTAAAAATGGCATCATGCTTAATCAGGCTAATTAGCCATTATTAGATATTTTGTTTATTATAAAAGTCCCTGATGAAATAAATTGGCTTAATCCTATCAGTGTTAAATATCTAATATATTTGCAGCTGTGATTGTTTTATTGGAAAATTAGTTATAATATAATTTCCGAAATGAAATGAGACCTATCGTACATATGCGCCAGTACGATCGGTGACTTTCCTCTCGGTCTGACGGACGAACGGTGGAAGGAAAAGGCTTGAAAACGATCGAAAGTTAAGATATGCTGACATACTTTGAAAGATATTCTTAGCCTTTATTAAATTCTACATCTGCCACACCATAACGATTGAGTTATTATTATTATTATTATTATTATTATTATTATTATTATTATTATTATTATTATTATTATTATTATTGTTGTTGTTGTTGTTGTTGTTGTTGTTCCGCTGGTTTTAGAAAATGCATTAATATAAGAGAGAGTCGAAATGGGAAGTATTAACCAAAGGGATATCATACAATGTTCCGAACCATGGGCCTTGATACTTTCATTTTGCCTATCTATAAATGGAGTGGTGAGGAGAACTAATCCCAATCTGGACTAAGGCAGTACATTCATCAATTTATTCAAAAAACAATGTTTTGTGAGAGAGATAATGCTGTCTCAATGATAAATATGCCAGGATATTAATTTTCTAATTTAAGATAATAAGCAGTGATAATGAAATTGAGTTCACTGTTTGAGTGTTGTTGCCCATAGAGTTGTGAATGATAACAATTCAATGTGTTTAATGGAATATTGTTGTGTTTTCAGTCAGTTCGAGACATGTTCCAACCAACAACTTTCATGGAGATTGGCGTAGTAGAACGGCCCCCAGTATGATAACCTATAACTTCTACAATATCAACAGATCTTGTTGGCCACACGCAACTGCATTCAGTATATATAGAGAAAAACCTCTAAACAAACAACATGATACCTGCAGTAATCTGACTTTTCGCAAAGAAACAAATTTTCTAACATATGATATTCACACTTGCAGATATGTGATGAAGGACTCAAAATACTTATTTCCATGCCATTAAAGCTTCAATAAAGTTAAAAATACTACCCTCTATAACTTTCGAAACATGATATAGGTCCACAACAACTTTGAAATAAGGAAAACCAAGCATTGAACTTAGATATTGAAATAAAAATTGCCGATTTACGATATGATCGTTCTAGTGTTATCATCATTATTAAGCAAAAGTAGGATTGATATTTCTTCGTGTTCCGGCAAAGTAGGATTCACTTTCGTTACAAATCAGGTCCATCTTTTTCGGGTTGCAAAGTGGTGTACAGAAAATCTTCAGGACATACGAATATATAAAATCACAATTTTATTCTCTAAATCGTCAGTTCCTTTATATTGTTTTTAATTCTGTCATCTGCAACCGAATAATTTATTACTATTTTCAATTAAATTTCCTTTTATCGATTTTAATGATATTATGTGGTGAATCTTTCATTCAAATAATGGTGCATTCTTCATAAATATTCTCATTCTGAGTATCCTTAGCTTTCAAATCTTCCAAAACA
>NC_090725.1:20884207-20886707 GCF_036898095.1 Palaemon carinicauda | reverse complement strand
TGCTTCTCTGGTGGCGAAGGACGGCAGTTTCATTTAGACAGCGTGTGGTGACGAGTAAGGTTAGGTAGGCTGCATTGTGAATAAGGTAGGGAAGATAGGTGGACACAAAAGGTGGTATGGAATAGTCACTCTGGTGGTCACCGATGTGGCATTGTTTAAAAAAAAAAGAATTTAGCCATAAGCGATGGCCTACTTACACGTTTTTTGCCACTGACAACTGTCCACAAATTTCTTAGCAGCAGGATGAATCTGGAATGATAGTAGCAGTACTTCGTCTGATAGGCATTGGTTGGGAACTGACCACCTCTCTGGTGTTGAGTAGTTGTCCTTTTCATCAGAAATGAAGCTTTTGATGGAAGTCTTGAGGGTGGCAAAGTGGCTGTCCATAAGAGCGTTGACATTAGTCATCAGGTCCTTCATGGGCAAGGTATCGACATCATGGATGATGCATACAAGTTCGGGTAGGCGTTGTACCTAGAGGGCATGAGGTAAGTTCACTTCCCGGGGAGAACTGTCTGTGCCAGGTTGCAAGTGAGCAATATTGGTCATTTCCATGAGGGGGACCGAGGGAGTTGAAAAGAGCTTGGCTATACACGCGGCCAGCAATAGTTAGTACTGCTCTCTAAGGTATGTTTTGATGGAGTCATACTCTATTGGGATGTCCCCATGGTTGCAACGACAATCGGAGATTTCTAGGAACTTGCCCTCAGGGATTGCCGTGTGAACATAGTCTGTTTTGATGAACTTTACCATGCTGGAACCAGGCCAATGCTTCTCTGGTAGTGAGGCCCAAAAGTTTCGTTTAGGCGGCTTGTGTCGAAGAGTCGGGTTTGACAAATAGGTGGGCAAAAAAGGTGGTGTGGAGTAGTCACTATGGTGGTCACCAATGTAGTAACGTATCTGACTTAGACCAACATATGCAACAGTGGCACAGAATAGCTTGGGATAGAAGTCTGTGGAGGAACCTGGGGAAGGCCTACATCCAACAAAGGACTTTTGAAGGCTGAGCTGATGATGATGATGATTTGTTAGGCTCTAACAGAGAGGATAAGGGAATACAATTCACTTTATTCAACATGACAATGAGCTTATATACAAATAGGAGAGAGCAAGAAAGGCACAAAATCAAACAGAACAAGAAGCGAAATAGCAAGCTTTTAATCATTGTTACATGTGTGGTGTTCCTTTTAATTTCCACGAGACTCCTTACCAGCACACCTATTCCCATCTCATGAGGTTTTATATACACTAACATTCCTTCTGAGAGAAGTTGAGTAAAGGAGACAGTATCCCTGGTGACACAACATTCCTTGTTGTGGTGCTGCAGTTACCTGGCTTTCCTCTCTTACTTTCTTCTCCAAATGCAGATACTTACACTTTCCTCTCTCATACTTCCTATAGAAAGCTCGAGCCTTCTTGCCAGCAACTTAAAGGAATTACCTCTATTTCCATTAATAGTAATTGAATTTTATGTAATAAAATCTGGTACCAAAATACATACGATGCCTGGTATAATCAAGGTGGGAGCTACAAAATAGTAATGCTTGAAATTCTTTGATCCCATCTTGAATGATTACTTTGCCATCTGTCTTGTTTCTAGACGATTATTTTCTGGTGGGTGAGGATGCTAGAGCTTTTATCAGTGACGAATACATGGTATTTTCCATGTTCAAGGAATGAAATACTGTGTCCAGTATTACCAATGTTGACGTACCTGGCATGTTTACACAGTCCCAGTACCCTGAGCCACATTGAAGGCTCACGTGATGGGCTCATGATCTCACTCCTGGGCATTTGGATCCTCCTCCTCTCTCTGAGCTTTGAATCAGCTCTACATCATTGAATGTTGCTAATAGCAGGTGACAAGGCATAATCCTACTTTTTACCCACCTGCTTAGGTGACCTCTGCTCACTTGGATACTGGGCCGGGGATTGGAGGGTATAATCCCAGACCTAACATAATTTTTTGGCAGGGCAATACCTTGAATGGTAACTATAGGACTGACAAGAGTAGCATTGGCAAGACTCTAGGCTAAGCACTCTATTCATGAGATCCCCCTTCGGTGGCTAACTACAACCTCGTCTTCCATGGTCATGGGGCTGCCACTCATTGCTTCTTCTTGAAGATGTCTTAATGGCTACCATCTATCTGTGGCTGTTATACGCATCCCAAGACGTGTTCTCTGGTTTTTAGGCCTTATCTAATATTTTGTATAGTAATCAGCTATCATCAAACATATATCGGCATAAATGAGGTCTTAAATTACTAGCTGCTCTCGGGTAAGTGGGCACTCAAGGTTACAAAGTTATTTGAATGCCTGTATACGGTAGCAAAACTGAGACTGAACTCTTCTACCTGAATTTATAGTTGATCACATAATTTTCTTTAGTTGACCACATCATATTTTCTTGTATCAGGTTGTCTATTTCTCTAGTAGTCATCAACTTATTTCAGTATACTTTCTTGAATATTTAGAAACTATCATCTCATTTCCAAGGC
>NC_090725.1:20856707-20861707 GCF_036898095.1 Palaemon carinicauda | reverse complement strand
AAGAAATGCAGCAGTCCAGGTATATTTTCCCCTCTACAAAACTCTTCCAAGGGTATGTCCTTTAATGCCTCCATCGCTTTCTTCTTAACCATTTTCACGTCTGAAAAACGTTCTTCTGTGAGGACTTTCTTCATACGGGGAAACAAAATATAAATCACAGGGATCAAGATCGGGTGATTAAGGAAGGTTAGTAAGTGGTATCTTGCCATTTTTTATGAGAGACTCTCACACTTAACGCGGCTGTGTTATTGCATCCGGAAATGCTTCAGAACTACCTAGAAAAAAATCTGCTTAACTGTTTGACCAGCATGGACAAATTCTTTGTGGACAGTTTCTCCCATATCGAGGAAACAAATCTACATTTTCTTGACATTACAATTCACTTGACACAAGTACTTTTTGGTCGTTGTGATGTTGGATGCTTCCATTCCCCTGACTGCTGGTTCATTTCTAGGTCGCAGTTATAGTACCAGCTTTCCAGATAAGATCTGCATCTGCTTTAAACTCTTCTCTCAGTTCTTGGCACGCATACATTCGTGACTGCTTTTCATGATCTGGAAGCAAGCGAAGCACCAATTTCACTGCAATTCTTCATCCCAATTCCTCAGTCAAAATTTCTTGGGGGAAGCTCTAGAACACACAGATCAAATCAACAAGTTTGTCATTTGTTTGTCGACGGTCTTCCAACATCAGTTTATTATGTTTTCATGCATTTGGGAGGTTAATGGTTACCATGAACGAGATTGGTCTGCCATTGGCAATTGACAATTCCTAAATTAAGCTAACCATTCATGAACATTTGCTTATGGTAGCATCTTTGTAAGCTATTTGAAGCATGGTAACTGTTTTGCCTGTTGTTTTTTCCAGCAAACAGAATTTCACGGCAGCATGCTCTTCCTTCCATCGTAAAAATAGACAAAATGGCATGTAATACTTCAAAACAATGAACACTGGGCTATACATCTTTTCATGACAACCCTAGTGAGAAGGCCTCTGCCTAACGTTTGTCTAGTGATGATTGTAGATGTGCTTATTTGGAGCAGTAGCAGGCCTATCATCTTTGGAAGGGTAGCAGATGAGATGCGACTTGGAATAACTATACTTTGCTTATAGCTTTTGCTTAGAGAGTTTAAGCTTTAACTGAAAAGGAATACAATTTATGCATAAAATAAACCCTTTTTGGTACAACCCACGAACATAAGTGGCGGGCTACCCTTAAATTTGCACTCTTTGGTGTAGATGCAGCAGTTTCTCCTTTACTTAAACCAGATGGCTCTGTCACTCACTGTCCAAAGGAAGAGGTAACCCTTTTGGCTGATTTTTTTTTTTTACAGTAATCAGAGTAATGATAAACTTGATCTTCCTGAATCCTGCTTTCCTTGGGCTAAACTAACTAGTTTATCTTTTCGATCTCACGAAATTTAAGCTCTCTTGATGGACCTTGTTGCCTATGGAGGTGTAGACTCAAATGGTATTTTTCTTTACATACTGCAGATTTCTTAGCTCCAAAGTTTTCTGTTATTTTCCGAAAATTAGCAAGAAGAGGAGCTTGTAGCTCTTGTTAGAGAATTGATAATGTTACTCCACTATGTAAATGTGTTTGCGGTAGCTCAAGGCCAATTGATTATCGCAAAATTTTCATAACTCCCATATTATTTAAATCTTTTGAACATCTTTTGGCAAGACGTCTAAATAGATTTGCTGAAGGTAATCATCTGTTCCATAGTTTGCAATTTGGCTTTCGTAAGGCCCTTGGAGCATGTGATGATCTTCTTACAATCTCCAATGCTCTACAGAAATCCCTTGATTGTGGTCAGGAAGTTCATACAATTGGTCTAGATTTTATTGCTGCCTCTGACCCTGTAAATTATGATGCCCTTGTTTTCAAACTCAAACAGTTGGAAGTGAGTGGATCATTTCTTAGCATGATTATTGAATTTTTAGATTGAAAAGAGTTGTTGTTGATGCACATCAAAATGAATATAGGACTGTGATATCTGGTGTTCCCCAGGGTAATGTTCCTGGCATGTTACTTTTCAAACTATATACACATGATATGGGGTTTGGCTTAGAAAACAATCGCGTTGCAAAGGCAGATGATGCTACTCTCTTTGCATCAATTTCATCTCCTGAATGTAGACTTGGTCTTGCTGAATCCCTTAAAGTAGATTTAGCTATAATTGTGTATGGTGCTAATTATGGGGCATGATGTTGAATCCTAACAAAACTTAAACTATGATTGTAAGTTGGTCGAGGACAGCTGCTCTTCAACATCCGGATCTTAGCATTGATAATGTTTCTTTAACTCTGTATGACTTTTAAAATTCTAATTGATTCTTGAAAGCAAATTTACTTTTGAGAAACACATTAGGTCTGTGTCTTCTTCAATTGCACAAAAAAAATGGCTTATTGAGAAAGTCTTGTAAGTGTTTTGATTCTTTCATTCTACCTTGTTTAGAGTATTGTTCTCCTGGCTGGTCTTAGGCTCCCAAATCTCATCCTAATTTGCTGGACAGGAAATTACGGTCTATCAAATCTTCTATTCCTGATCTAGATATTAATCTCTGTCACCGTTGGTCAGTTAGTTCGTTATGCATATTACTTTTCCATAATTTTGACCATTCTTTGCATTCGGATCTTCCCGGACAGTACAATCTTGTTCGTAATACTAGGTATGTAGTTAATTCTAATAGTCATGATTTCTCCATCATAAGGCTCAATACTACGCACTATTCCTGAAACTTTATTCCAGCTGTGCTAAGTTGTGGATTGATCTTCCTGATCGGGTGATTGAGTCGGTGGAACTTCAAAAGTTCAAATTTTCAGCGAATGTTGTTATGTTGAGCTGGCTCACATAAATCTCTTTTTATAATCTATTTTAATGTTGTTGCTGTTCCTAAAATATTTTATTTTAATTATTCATTACTTCTCGACTATTCTGTTTATTTCCTTATTTCCTTTCCCCACTTTTCCCTGTTTGAGCCCTTTGGGTTATACCATCCTGCTTTTCCAAGTAATAATAATAATAATAATAATAATAATAATAATAATAATAATAATAATAATAATAATGATAATAATAATAATAATAATAATAATAATAATAATAATAATAATAATAATAATGATGATGAAGATGATGGCCTTTCCTGACTTCCCTTTTAGAATACCCATTATTATTGAATACCTGCGAACGTTTGTCCAGTTCGTCATGTATTGCCATCTATTTGAAGAAATATGTCTTGTAAATCTCATGAACGAACAAAAGCTATATATTTTCGGTCAATAAATGTAAAATATCGGCGTAGATTGTCCTGGAATAGACATTGACCTATTAATGTGCGTGCTAATGCTACCACGCCATTTTAGTTCCATGGTTGCATTTTCTTTAGAATAATAACGATAAAGAAGAAATGTAAATCATAAATTTATATAGCGCTCTCTTTCTCTCTCTCTCTCTCTCTCTCTCTCTCTCTCTCTCTCTCTCTCTCTCTCTCTCTCTCTCTCTCTCTCTCTCACAAATTTTTTTGGGCGTACCTAATCGTGTAATGGAATTAATAAATCAGTTTTTTTTTTTTTTTTTTTTTGGGGGGGGGGTTTCATAATGTCCTACTTACTATTTTACTTGTGCTATTTTTTAATGGAGAATTATTTCATTTTCGAAAAATATCACACTATTTTGAAAACAAAAACCTTATAATGAATTAGTTTAAGGAGGAAATGCACAGATGCCATGTGAACAAATTACAGACTACAGATATATAGTCAATAATCATCGACTAGCAAATCAGTGAAGCGGAGGAAGAAAACGCGTGAAATTCATCTCAAATAAACTGTTGAAACACGATTTACAAAAAAATAAACAACACACAGAACAGAATATGATACCGGCCTTTGGCCATGATGTTGCATTCATCTCTCTCTCTCTCTCTCTCTCTCTCTCTCTCTCTCTCTCTCTCTCTCTCTCTCTCTCACCATTGATTTAACTAATTTGTCATCGTAAATTAATTCTATATTTTAATGTTTTCATTATTGAGTTACAGTAGAATACGAAAGACCAGAAGGGGCGAGAGGAAAATAATCTATTAATGGTGGTTTCCTAAAGTCAGGAGGGGAATAAATTTGATTATGATTTTGCTGTGCAGTGATGAGCTTGTTGTCGTTTGTAATCTTTCAAACAATAGAAAAAGAATCAGATTAAGACTATACAAATCATGTATTCTAAATATGAATTTAGAAGTATAATTGACTTAATTTATACTGAATAGAAACTGGAGTATTCCGGTAATTATTTACTAACAAATGAGTTGTTAAAGGTCTTTAATGGCAATTCATTTGATAGAGAACCAACCATTTCAGGTTACCAAAGGTCTTATTGATCTTCTAATAGCAGAACCTGTTTAGTTGTCTAGGTGTCATATCATAATGCTGGAAATACAGGTCTATCCTATTTTCAACTTCATCTCTCGAAATTATAATGCAAAATAAAGTTTCCTCTTAGAATGATTCTCAATAAGTTAATTTCATAAGCAAAGTGCTGGATTACAAAATAGTCAGAAATAGGAAAGGCTAATATATTTCTTTAAATAAGATACTGAATTAAAAAAATGTTAGGTCCTTCTCGTTGTTTCATTTTTATTTTCTTTTTACGTGTAATTTAATTAAGAATTGTTTTAGGGGTATATAAATTACCTTTATTAAATAAGGCATGTTCTGTTTTGCACCTTTTACATCACTTTATTAAATAGGGGAAATAGAAAAAAAAATATTTAGCTTTTGTCCTCTTGGGTATCAATAACAAAGGAAAGCGTCCCATCCTCTTAATAAGTAATCCATAAAAATAAGGATCCTGTAAAGTTTATGTTTACATCATTACCATGTGAAAGATTAATCATTCACCGCAGTCCCGGTCCATTTTATATTCATGGGTTAATTTTAAGTTTTGGAAAACCCCACAAACAATTTGCAGGCGATGCTTCCGAATTTCAAGAGATGTATTT
>NC_090725.1:20814207-20854207 GCF_036898095.1 Palaemon carinicauda | reverse complement strand
GACAACACATTTTACTAGTTAATTTGCATTAATACACAAGTGTTGAATTTTAATGTTCAAAACTATGACCCTTGGCATAATTAGTATATTTTTAGAATCACTGAACGTCTTAAATCATAACAAATGGATGCTGTATGGAGGTTAATGAGCAGACTCCTTTCTAATCATAGCCTGTCACAGATATGAGGAGGTAAATCAAGTATTCTGGTAGTGCTGCACATGCATGCTATTTTTTCTTGGTCTCTGAGTTCAAGTGGGCAAACAATCTCGATCTAAGTGAATTGATTATTAGCAGCAATGAAGTATTCTATTAAGAAGATAAAACAAGAATTATTTTAATCCAGTATTGAATCAGCAGCCAACGTTTAATTTTAAATACATCTCTATTTAACATTAATAAGAGGCCCATATATAATATTATTGAACTACATATTCGTTCTCATTGATCTTTTTGAGAGTTCACGAAAAATTTCAATTATAATATATTAAGGGAAGAATAATATAAATCTCTTTTACTTTATTTTTTTTTTTGTGCAAGAATTTTTTATTGTTCAAATCTTTGTATGAAGGAGTACATAATTAATCCTGATCGCTCACAAACCAATCTAGTTCCTCACAAACCAATGTTTTATGATAGGATACATTGATGTAAAACGAGTTTGGGTTCGTAAATAAAATAAAATACCTAGGTTTAATACAGATTACCTTCTAAAAGATGACCACAGAGAAACATTTAAAACTAAATGTAGGAATCGATTTGCAGTCTTAGAGATTTTAAGAGACTAAGAGAAGTTATTTAATGAAGAATGGTGTGATATTACGAACATATAACAGCCAGTTGGTAGTGAAGTTTTGGAACACACAGTTACAAGGAGAAAACTATGAATATCAAATGATACTTGGGATACTATGAAAAGGGGAAAAAATAGAAATTGATTGTGGAGCGTTTTCAAGGAAGTAATGAAAATTACAAGGTAGAGAATGCTAAGTTTTCCAGTATTGTTAGTGAAGTCAAAAGAAAAGCCAGGCATCACTGGAGAAAATATTTAGACAGGAAAGTAGATGGGGCCGGAAAAGCTATAAATGTTGGGAATTTCAATGGTGTAAGAATTTCTCACATAATTATTTAGGAAATCTCTACTGTGACAAAGAAGAAGCAGCATATACCAATGAAAAAGAGGGATGGATCTGTTATGACAACAGGAGGTGGAGAAAGGCAACGTTGGATGGAACACTTTAGTGAGGTCATGGATAGGAGATACGAAGGAAATAATTTGATTGATATACCTGAAGCTGAGGAAGACCTTGATGTGCCCATGAATGAATTCAGTGTGTTTGAAGTTGAAGCTATCATTAAAAAACTAAAGAGATGGAAAGCCCTTGGATACGATGGAATAACTGCTGCGATTATATTGGCCGAAAATGAAGTGACCCCAAGAATACTTGAAAGATTATTTTGTATGATATGGCGTAAGGAGCCTACACCTGATGAATGGGAGCTAGGAGTGCTGGTGAAAATTGCAAAAAAAGGAGGCCCGATTGATTACAAAATTACAGACACAACACTTACGTCAGTTGTCAAGAAAATATATAGTATGCTAATTCTAAAGAGACTAGAGAGAAAGATTAATGAAAAGCCAAGAGATGAAGTTGTTCAGAGCAAATTTTCATTATAAGTCATGCGGTACAGCAATGTGTAAAATATAGAAATCCACTTTTGATGGCATTTGTGGACTAGGAAAAAGCATTTGATAGATATACCGGATAATTTTGTGGAGAGTTCCTCATAAATATGTAAATTTTATTAGGTGTGTTCATGAGCTCAACAAGTGCAAAGTTAATGTTAATGAAGTCGTATTAAATTAATTTCCAGTGAACAATAGAGTACTCCTGGGAATGTGGTATCACCTATGTTGTTATCCTCTTCATGGATTTTGTACTGCATAGAACAGTTTGGGATGGGGTAGAAGGATTGCCCTGGATTGGTAACAGAAAATTCGCAAACCTTGTTAAGAGAACATCACAGGACTTGCAAAGCTTGCTTATCAGAATGTATAAAATATCACAGGAGGTCCGAATCAAGATTAATAGAAGAAAGACAGAGATGATGAGAACGGAAAATGCAATGGAAGTTGATATATAATTGGAAGGAGAAAGGATTAATAAGGTGGAATCATTTAAATATTTAGGAACTATGATCTCTAAGTACAGGATCTGTAGCATTTGAGTTTAATGAAAGATCGAAAAAAGCAAAACAGACAATAAGAAGGTTAAGTAAAATTTGGGAATCAAATCACCTGAAATTACATATAAAAATCAGATTATATATCAGTTTAGTGAGATCAGTGTTACTGTATGGACATGAGTCGTGGTATGACAATGAAACAAAATCCAACATATTTGGTAAATTTGAGAACAAAGCCCTCAGAAGATTATTGGGAGTTGAATGGTAGGACAGAATTACAAATGAAACTATAAGAGAGATTACTTGAGGGCCATATGTGGATGAGATCATGGTGAGAAGCAGAAGGAGATGGTTTAGGCATGCTCTTCGAACTCCCCAAGAGAGATGAGTTCACCAAACTTTCAAATAGGCTCCACAAGGACGCGAAGAGTTTGAAAATTTAGGCCTATATGACTGAGGACTATGTAATGCGAAGTAGGAGATGATGAATGGAGAAATATTGATTTAAAAGCTCAAGACAGAGACGACTGGCGAAATCTAATCGAGGCCCTTTATGTCAATAGGCGTACGAGGAAGACATGGTGATGTCAAATCAATTCCCTCTATTCTGTCTGACTTTTAATTGGCTGGAAATACGAAATACAAAATACGCGTCTATTTCACAGATTAGGATATTTTTTAAACTACAGCCACCTTGACACTAGCTCGATTTCTTTCCCCGCAATTGGCGCAATACATCATGGAAAGACATGTCATTCTTGTGGTACGCAGAGTAAAGTATTGTTTGTGACCTGTTCATGCACTATAAATGTATAAGATATGCCCTGTTTAAACAATGGGTGATCATAAATGGGCCCCATTTGAACGTATTGAGATTCAATGACACTACTCGTTTACCCACATGTTAAGTATTGACATCCATTGATACTCATATGGGAAGTGTTCGCACCCAACTCAAAAAGTGCCCATGCTTGGTTCATGGAAGTGACAAGCACAGGGCACGAATATTTATGAACATTTATGCTTGCAAAATGTTTGAAAATTTCAAAATTCTCTATACTGACTCCCTCACCCTGCACACAAATCCGCACGGAAACTTTAATCACTGAAACGATGCATTGCGTGGCTCTGGGGAAACAAAATTCGTTCTAGTGTCAAGGGGGCTTAATAACTCACTCAGAAACAGCAACAAGTCTCTCAGTTAAAGGAAAGCACAAATAGGTACTACTTCAAAGTTTATTGGTATTGGAGCAACAGATTCATCTGTCTATACCTTGCATACGCTTGTATGTAAATCTGAGGTGCCAGATATGGAAAGAGTGTAGATATAAAAGAAATGGCTTTTACTTAGATAAGAGAATTGTTTCCTAAGAACACTTTCTGTGGGATAATTAGTTTTAAAAGGGTTTAGATGAAATTTTCACAGTAGATTCAATATGTTAAAGTAAACTTCTTGGAGGAGTCTGGTTACTACAATTTCATCATCGTATTTTTGGCGATTTTTTTTTCTTTATGTAGATATTGCTAATTTTTACACATTTTTAAAACAACAGATCATGATGACTAATTGCTTTATTTCAATAAAACTTTTTGAACATACTTTTTATTCCCCATCATAAAAAACTGTCTATCCTCTTACTTTCTTTTGTTATAGGTCTCTTTATTTTCTGCAAAATATTTTTTAAAGTCGTCATAATTTAATTTTCTTTCCAAATAAAATCTTTAAAAATTAGATTACAAATTTAAAAAAGAGAAAGAATGACCCTAGATTCAGCCATTTACGCTATAATCTTATCGAGTTAGATAGCATTAAAAATATAAAAATATTTTCTTCGGAAAACTCTTAACCCTGGATAGGTACGGTGGGTCGTTTGCGACCCCGAGCGTCAAAAAAAAACAGGTTTTTCTCACGTGACTCACCCCTGTGACTGAATTTGTGGGTGATCGACCTGCAGGAGGTGTCTCCCCTACACGCTCTAGTAGTGTCCAGATGTGCATTGCTGTAGCTGTACTCCTTCCCCGATTTCTGAGACGCGTCGGGGTCGTTCGCGTCCGAGTTTACCCTTCTGAGGTAGTTTGCATAATTATCAAAGTTATTACGTATTATGAAATTGTCGTAGAATGGTGCAACTTGTATAGGTTATCAGTTGTGGAAAGTCTTGGTGGATTGTTTGGCTACCATGTGCATGTTTTTTTTTTTAGTTAAAATGTCGTTCATCACCACGAGGACCATTTTACCGCGAGTGCCCCTTTTTCATTTTTTTTCATTTTTTTGCCAAGTCATTTTTCCGTAAGATATTGCCAAATAGTGTCGTAAAACTTTTGCTTGTTTAGTGTTGGAAAGTGTGTCTAGATGATCTGGCTACCCATGCATGACTTTGTTTTTGTCAGATACGACGTAGTTATTGGTATATTGGGTATTTAACTGCGGTTACCAATTTCTGTTTTTTTTTCAATATTTGTAAAAATTACTACGTAGTAAGGAATTGCCGTATATTATTCATTTTTTTTTCATGTTTATGTGTTAGAAAGTGTGCCTTGATGGTTGGGCTAACACGTGCATGTCTTTTTTTTTATCTGAGATGTCGTATATTAGAATGTCGGGCATTTTACCGCGAGTGTCCCTTTTTAATTTCTTTAAATTTTTTTGCCAAGTCATTTTTCCGTAAGATATTGCGAAATAGTGTCGTAAAACTTTTGCTTTTTTAATGTTGGAAAGTGTGTCTAGATGATCTGGCTACCCATGCGTGATTTTGTTTTTGTCAGATACGACGTAGTTATTGGTATATTGGGTATTTAACTGCGGTTGCCAATTTCTGTTTTTTTTCAATATTTGTAAAAATTTACTACGTAGTAAGGAATTGCCGTATATTATTGATTTTTTTTTCATGTTTATGTGTTAGAAAGTGTGCCTTGATGGTTGGGCTAACACGTGCATGTCTTTTTTTTTTATCTGAGATGCCGTATATTAGAATGTTGGGCATTTTTCCGCGAGTGCCCCTTTTTATTTGTTTTGCATTTTTTTGCTTAGTCATGTTACCGTAAGGAATTGGCAAGTAGTGTCGCAAAACTTATATTTTTATAGTGTTGGAAAGTGTTTCTAGATGATCTGGCTACCCATGCCTATTTTTTTTTTAGCCAGATATGGCGTATATATAAGTATGTGTTCGATTTTCCTGTGATTGCCATTTTTTCGTTTTTTCCCATTTCTTTCAAAATTACTACGTGCTAAGGAACTATCACAGAGTAATATTTCATTTATATGTTTATTTGTCGGAAAATATGCCTTGATGGTTTGCCTAGCACGTGGCTGAAATTTTTTTTTTTTCTGAAATGCCGTATATTAGAATGGCCATTTTTCCACGAGTGCCCCTTTTCATTTGTTTTGCATTTTTTTGCTTAGTCATGTTACCGTAAGGAATTGGCAAGTAGTGTCGCAAAACTTATATTTTTATAGTGTTGGAAAGTGTTTCTAGATGATCTGGCTACCTATGCCTATCTTTTTTTTAGCCAGATATGGCGTATATATAGGTATGTGTTCGATTTTCCGGTGATTGCCATTTTTTCGTTTTTTCCCAATTCTTTCAAAATTACTACGTACTAAGGAACTATCACAGAGTAATGATTCCTCTAGATGTTTATTTGTCGGAAAATTTTGTTTACTTTTTTTTTGATTGAATATCATCAAATTTTTTTAGCTAAAATATTGTTTTACATTTTTTTTTTCGATTTTATTTCCCTTCAAAAAAAATTTTTTGGGTCAGAATTTTAATTTTATAGTCGTAAAATAATCGACAATTATCCAGCAACCCACCATACAATTTTTATGCATATCCAGTAATAATTAGATTAGTAAATAACACCTTGAAATTGACATACCCTTCCTACATTTCAAGTGGCAGATTAGGGAGTCTGAGTCAGTGTGGTTGGCGGCCATTTTGTGGACATATCCGAAGCGTAAGCTGCCCTATCTATATATATTCTTGTTCCCTATAGAATTTGTGATATTTTGGTATATTTTTACCTGCATAAATATCATATTGTATATTAAATATATGTATTTTTTTACGAAATTTCCAAGTACTCAAAAAATTACCTTTAGATATGGCCCCTGATATAAATGTAATTTACAAAATAATGAAGATTTTTTTACATATTTCTATTTTAGGATAACATATGTTTATTCCCTAAAAAAATTAGCCACTTCCTATTTCATTTGGGTACCCAAAAAAATTCATGAAATTTGGACAATTTTTTTTGGCCAAAAAAAGTTACCCTTTTTTTCTCATTTCAGATCTTCACCTCCATGGGTCTGACTTCATCCAAAATACATCAAGATGTGTCCTAAACATTCAAGAATCAATTCCTAAAAGGATTTGTGTATATATGTATAAACTCTTTTTTTATGAATTTTTATGTCAGGTCTTTTTTTTTCTACTTAATTTTTTAAAATATTTATAATAAATAGTTTTTCTGCAGATGAGTAGTATTTATCTTTACAGTTGTTTTAAGCATTAATTGAAGTTTTTTTTGGCAAAAGAAAAAAGGAGGTTACTGCAAAAACTGATTTTTCAAGAATTTTTTTTGGCGTCGGGGTCGTTCGCGTCCGAGTATACCCTTAAAGGGGTGTCCGAGGACCGTACCTATCCAGGGTTAAATTTAAGATCTAAGGTATACATCTTCCTTATTAGGGAAGACATTCTCATGAAATGTTTAGTCCAAACACGATCACATCAGGAAAATAATTGCCAAACCAAACTATAATGAAAATAAAGAAAATGCAGTTTTTTTTTTTACTTCACATCGATATCATCTGTATTCTTTTACTTCTGGTTACTGGTCTACCTTATCACTCTAAAAAGGTTCAGCGTAATATATCTATATAAATATAATAATATATATGGAACATGAACATATAATCACATGAAAAGGGTTTCATTTGCACCTAGCAATTCTTTGTTGCCAGTCTCCTTGAAGAGATTCGAGCTTAATATTTGGAAACTACCGTAGGAGTATTCATCTTCTTTCTTGTGGTTCCTCATTTCTGTACTTGCAGGTTTTGGTGTTGTTCTTTTCATTTCTAACTTCTCTTCAGCTTGTGATGTTCTATTGTTGTTTGATATATCAAGGAGAGAGAGAGAGAGAGAGAGAGAGAGAGAGAGAGAGAGAGAGAGAGAGAGAGAGAGAGAGAGAGAGAGAGAGAGATAGAGAGAGAGAGCGCTCGAGCAGATCCCTCTACATACCCAAAGTTGTGATGGAGCAAGTTAGCCTGGGTCGCAAAAAGGTCTTTGCCGTATTATTATTATTATTATTATTATTATTATTATTATTATTATTATTATTACTAGCTAAGCTACAGCCCTATTTGGAAAAACTGGATGCTATAAGCCCAAGGGCTCCAACAGGGAAAGTAGCCAAGTGCAGAGATAAAATAAATAAACTACATTAGAATAAAATAGATCTTTCATATATAAACTATAAAAGCGAGACTTATGCCAGCCTGTTCAACCTAAAAACATTTTCTGCAAGTATGAACTTTTGAAGTTCTTCAGAACTTGGACTTTGAACACTTTGACTAAAGGTTAGTATGATGTGTTTCATATAGGTTCTGAGTTTTTCCTTTGAGGCACCTCTTTAACAATTTCTATCTTGTAAGGTGTATAAATATCTGAAAAATCTTCTTTAAAAGATCTCTGTTTTTACACCTGATTGCAACTTCCATATCATTGTGTGATGTATCGGTAGTTGGTTATATTGTTCTGAAGACAATCCATGTCGAGGTTTGGAAATAGTACTGGTACAGTTGGCTTCATTACTTCCAGTACACTTCATGGGATGCTAAGGAGACATCAGTGTACTGGAAATATGTAGGCAGGATATATGTTTGCATATCTTTCCAAGAGCCACCACTGTGCCTATATACTGTAGCTAAGTAATATCTCTGAAACACTTTGATGGTGTTGTCTGACTGCTGCAGAATAATCCCGAACAGCACTTTTCTGTTGTTGCTTGCATCTTCTCCCTCGTTGTTTTCTTGAGGGCAATGAGTCTTGCACCCATCCTCTTATGGAAATGGTTTTTGCCCTCCTTTTTTAAGGGGTAGTTCAGCCCATATTTATTCAAACCAAGTTATCACACTAATTTTGTTCTCTTCAAATGCATCACACTTTAACGAGTTACAACATAATTTAATGTCTTCTCTCATTTACTAACAGAAGTCATTCTTCCTGAACACAATCTTGATTACCAGCACTCGGAAGTCTTTTCGTAATGTCAGTCGTCCTCTCTCTTTCCTTGTCTAGCACATCATCTCGCTAAAGTACAGTTGGTTTAATCACCTCTTTTAATTGCGATGGGTGACATGACAGCAGCCATCATTTTTTGCTCAAGCTTCTTTTTCTAGAGTTGCTTCATCTTCGCCTTCATCGAGATTGCGAGCTTACTTTAAGGCCTCGTGGATAGAAAAAAAAAAAAAAAAAAAAAAAAAAAAAAAAAAAAAAAAAAAAAAAAAAACGCTTGTAATATATGAAAAACAGATGATAATATTTTAATACAATCCCGTTAGGTTGTCAGCTGTATGGTTATCAATAAAAACAGAAAGATATATAGTATGTTATACAAAATCTCAAAAGCATATATAAAAAAAAAACCTACATAAATTACCGAGTTTTTTCAGGGAAAAATACAGTAGGATAATTCAATATCATCTCAGTTGAAACGTGTGTGTATAAAACTTGGATGCCTAATTAGGACATTTAACTATGCTTTACGCGTTTGACAGCGCAGTATGTTCTTAATATTACCTGACATTAAGCATCTGCAAATGATGTTTTTACCTAATTTTTTTTTCCTAAGACTTTCTAAAAATAAATAAACCCCAGAGACGAAGTAGATTAGATTATAGTAACCGAAAACAGAATTCGAAATTGTGTGTATATCACAAATGGACCAAAGAGAATTTTGACTATTACCTGCTACAGTATTCGTAATAAAAGAAGATCGGAATTTCAAACTATCTGTCAAGACTTAGAAAGGTTTCAATGGCTGAGTCTTGTCAAGTTCGTATCTCGTCTTTGACAGCAGGAAGAGGAGTTCTATTCAAAGGAATACGATGATGAATGATGAGGCAAGCGGTCTCGAACTGCTTTTTCTCGCGCTTTATATACTGTATATATATATATATATATATATATATATATATATATATATATATATATATATATATATATATATATATACTGTATATATATAGTGTATATGTGTGCCTATTTCGTTTTCTTAAATGATGTTAGAATATCCTCTACTTTAATTTGCTTTCGTATCCATGTCACACTTTTATATATATATATATATATATATATATAAATATATATATATATATTTATTTATTTTATATATATATATATATATATATATATATATATATATATATATATGTGTGTGTGTGTTTGTGTGTGTGTGTGTATACTCAAACATGCAACTTTTACTTACATATATTTGTTAGATGAACTTTATATCTACGAACATTTTCGTATGAACTTTTTGCGTGCGAGTAATTTCATTCGATATGTTTCCAAACGATTTTTTCTATAAAAACTTTATTCGTCACGAACATTTTACAACGTACTTTATACAATACGAACATCTGCAAACGAACTTTAGCGTACGTTCTATTTTTAAACGAAATTTATCCCTCACCAACATTTATTTATTAACAATTACGTACAAACTTTAAGCATACTTCCATGAGACCCCCTTAAATAATGCTCGTGTGCATTTGTTACACAGGACTTCAGTCATAGTTTCAACATATAAAATTGCCTGAGTAAGAAATCCAAAAGGATTTAAATGATCTTTTAATGTGCTAACTACCCAAATATAGATGAGCTAAAGGGACATGAATATTGAGAATTTCCTGGGAATTGAATGTAGGTCAAACACCATTGACAAAAGAAAGGGTTTTCGACTCTCATTCTTTTATACAATTTAGAGGAAAAAATAACTCATTGAAATAAAGCTTACTCCTTTATCATCAGCTCTGTGTTATGACTGCCCATTCCAGGGGAAAGGTAGGCACTCTCATTTTGTCCGGGACACTTTGTCTGATGGACAACTAAACTTATGGTACTATTCGCTTCGGAGCAGTAAGGATACAACCACGAACAATATTCCTTCGTTACTCTAACTGCAGCATCACACTATTAAAATTTTTAAGTAAATCCTGTCACGTAGAGACGTAGAGACACAAGTGCCACCAGCAGCTGAGTTATTATCGGGTTACCTCCATTGACACCTTATTGAATTTATCTACAATACGAATCATGGCTGTACGCGATAAGAAATAACATATTGTCCTAAACATCATTCCGCGAAAGGACATTTTCTGCAACGGCCTTAGAAGATGCAAATGTCCATGATCACATCGAATTGGCAACGGGGTTGTTACCAGACCCATTCATTAAGAGGTGGAAGCATAGTGGAATTTAGGTGCCGTTTTTACTGCCACCTTAATAATGATCTGTGCAGAGAGGCTATTAGTCAGCTCTCTCTCTCTCTCTCTCTCTCTCTCTCTCTCTCTCTCTCTCTCTCTCTCTCTCTCTCTCTCTCTCTCTCTCTCAACAATATACAATTGAGACACTAACTAATGAACTAGGGTTGTAGCTTACCTAATAATAATAATAATAATAATAATAATAATAATAATAATAATAATAATAATAATAATAATAATAATAATAATAATAATAATAAATATTTGAGTTATTTTCATACGGTAGGGAATTATGTTGTTTACGCTAATATACTTTCTACTTGTTTGACAGATTTTTATGGCCATGGAAGATGCGAATACAAAGGTGTTACGTCGAATAAAAAAGAAAAAAGGGCGTGAGCAAATATAACACGAAAACAACTTCGCATCGTTATTTACGAAGTATTTATACAATATACATTGTATTAAGGTACATGTAAAAAATTCTTCAAGATAATAGATGAGAAGAAATAAAAAAAGGTTCTGTTGAGATATAAGTTTTCTTATCTATTTTTGTGAAATGAAACACGAAAATTTTCGCTGATAGTATTTTTTGATTTTTAATTTGATGTGTATTAGCACGACTTCGTGATTTCAAAGATAAAAGCTTAAATTTTATATAAATGTCTGCACCGATGACATTTAGAAATACACTGTTTTTGAGAAACTTATTGCAAAATTTTTAAATCCTTTTCTTTTCCTAGAAAAAGCGTCAGTTGTATATTTCAAGAAAATTAATATATATCAATTAAAATATATAGAATTATCAACTCAAAAAATATAAAGAAAATACAAAAATTACTTTGAAAGAAATAAACACAATGTAATCAAGAAGTATAAGCGTCAGAGAAATTTACCACATTCAGGTGACAGCAGAACATTAGCTTTGTATGTATCGTCTCCATCACCTATATGAACATATAACGGAAGTAGGAAAGTTTTCTTTCGATGGAAACGCCTGCTAATAATCACTTCCCATAAAACCAGCGGGGAAATATTTTTCTTTACATATCAGGGAAATATCTAAATATGAAAACATCTATGCTATGAATAAGAAAGCATGAAAACCTCATAAAAAAGGAAAATTTTATTTTCAATTCTCAGTAATGAATTTGTTACATTTTCCCTGGGCTGTATATATTTTCATTATAATATTATTGTTACTCCTGTCACCGAAAATCAATGACTACAAGAAAATGTGAAATATGATGATACATGTCTCTCCCATATATGAAAGTCTGTGAAATTAATTAAAGTTGCATTTTCTAACAGACATGATGTTGTTAAGATATTTAATCTATGTAGTTTTACATATTGTCTTAGAGGATTATGCAATATACACTTATGAATATAAGACGATAGATGTGAAGTTTTAGGCAGTGAAACAGTAAAAGGCTCATTGCGTAATTTTATAGTAATTTTTGTAATGACTTACTGAACAATTCTAACACAACTTGTTGTCTTAGAATTGTTCAGTAAATCATTACTAAAATTACGCAATGAGCCTTTTACTGTTCACTGCCTAAAACTTCACATCTATCGTCTTATATTCATAAGTCTACATTGAATAATCCTCTAAGACAATATGTAAAACTATATATATATATATATATATATATATATATATATATATATGGATATATATATATATGTATATATATATATATGCTGTATATATATATATATATATATATATATATATATATATATATATATATATGGATATATATATATATGTATATATATATATGCTGTATATATATATATATATATATATATATATATATATATAAATATATGTATATATATATATTTATATATATATATATACATATATATATATATATATATATATATATATATATATGCTGTATATATATATATATATATATATATATATATATATGCTGTATATATATATATATATATATATATGCTGTATATATATATATATATATATATATATATATATATATATATATATATGTGTGTGTGTGTGTGTGTGTGTGTGTGTGTGTGAAAATTTACACGCTAAGAGAAAACCAGATTCATGATGAAGTTGGATACGAATTTGTACGCACGGTTTGCTTTAAAGTTTCCTTTTGAGGAGAGACAAGTCATGGAAACTGATTTTCTAATCTTAGTGAAGGTTATTTCACAAGTCGAGCGCTTTCAATCTTTTTTCTCTCTGCAGAATGCAATACTGGTATATGCATGAAACACTATATACACATTTTATGTAATATTATTAGAAAGCCACATTTTGTTCAAAGATAATTAGGTCAATTTCCATAAAAGCCAGACTATTGCGCTAGTTAAGGAATATCATTCCTTCTTTTCGCGAACGTTACATTATTTGAGATTATTCTCAAAGAGATCGAAGAACCTCACATGGATGGCAATTCCTTTAGTGGGAAGAATATTTAATTTTTTTTTTCAGTAAGACTTTTAAAAGAAACAATTCGTTATCTGAGGCGAAAACTCAGGCGTGCATGTAACGTCCGTCATCCTTTTACTTCTCGCGCAACTCACGTTAAAGCAATGTGTTTTACGAAATTTCTCTATTTTTCAACATTTATTCTTATCTTCAAGAGCTGTATTTACATAAAATAAGGTTGTTTCTATTTTTAAATTTTTTTTTTTTTTTTTTTTTTTTGCTTGGTTATGATGTTTGTGGCATCATTTATATGCTTCCTAAATTCCTGAAAATACGATGGATGCGATTATGATATCTTCAACTTTCAAAAGTATTATTCTTTCACAGGATTATGGTTTATTTCTCTAATTTTGTAAAATACAATGTGTCATAACAACCCCATCCATAGTCATGATTTTATTAGTATCTTTTATAATATTATCAGAAAATTATATCAGTTATGTCATTGACTCCTATATTTCGTATTCATGTTTTATCTCATGTAAACTTGATTCAAATTTGTTCTTTTAATTGCACCACTTTCAGACTAAAAGGGAGATTATTTTGAATTTGGACTTATTATATTTTTTTCTATATTTTATTCATTAAAAAGCATGAGTAAAAAATATTTTAAATACACCACTTATCGATATTAGCCCGAAAATTATATAACTCATGGCCAAGCTTATTTATATTTGCGATGCGTTATAAGGATTAAATCTCTTTGAGAAAATACGGGAAATGAAGTTGCAATCTTTTCTTTTCATCAGAAAATTTCTCTTGGGTGATATAACGTCGGTGATGTGTTTCATGACATTGGGTGATTGATGATAGGAAGAAGAGTTGTAACAACTGGTAAAATATTTTGAAAGAGTATGCACGAGTATGAATATAAAATGTAATGTTAGTAACATTATCGAAATTAAAATAAAGGAAAAGTGAACGATGTTGTAATGAAAATTAGTATTAGTTAAGGGTAATATAAGTAGCTTCTTGAAATATCCATACTAGAGAAAATGTGATGATGGTAGGATGAAAAAGGTGCCAAGTGTTTTAATTTGTACACCTTACCGTATATATATATATATATATACACACACACATATATATATATATATATATCGTTTATCAGTTGTGTTTTCCCATATATATATATATATATATATTTATATAATATATATATATATATATATATTTATATATATATATATATATATATATTTATATATATATATACTGTATATAATGTACATGCAGTGTATGTATATATATATATATATATATGCCCACAGTATGTGTACATTATATACAGTATATATAATGTGTATATATAAATATATATAAATATATATATATATATATATATATATATCTATGTATATATATATATATATATATATACATATATATACATATATATATATATATATATATCATACTGAGATCGAACCCTAGCCCCTTCCAAAAAAAATGGCAAGGTTGCTACTATTGCCTATCATTTTTCATTTGAAGGAGCTAAGGTTCGATCCTGGTATGAGGTAAAAATATATTGCTATTTGCACACGACATTTTGTTGATTTTCATCCATATTGACTGATTATGGATAATTCGAATTAAAAGTCTATTAATTGTGTCACATGGTGGGTCGGGAAGTAGGGGAAAACTCATTGGTATGAGGCTGATATCCCACCAGGTAAATCCTGAAATACAGTTAGCTCTTAGGTTCCGACTTCTGGAAATTCTGGTGACATGATTGGCAGCGACCTTGCCTTCCATTTAAGAGGCCATGGTTTGATCCCAGTATGAGATAGAAATTTCATTCTATTTGAGCATGATATTGTGTTTATTTTCACAAACAATATATATATATATATATATATACAGTATATATATATATATATATATATGTATATATATATATTATATATTTATATATGTATATATATCATATATATATGTATATTTATATATATGTACACACACATACACACACACACACACACACACACACATATATATATATATATATATATGTATGATGTCTCATTTCAATGAATAATGAGATATCGGAACAAGTTTTTCTGAACTTTATCATAAAACTTCGTGAATACACTATACACAACGAGTACCACACTGTTCTTGTGAGCGCTCGAGCGGTACTGCCACTCCATCTGAGCAAGTCATTACAATGTAGCTCTTGTCAATATTGCCGAAACTACCAGATATTTTGAAATCTCCACTGTGATGGAAATATACTCTTACCATTTGTCTTAAGGCACGTCAGCTGTCAGAGCTAAGACACGTCATCTATAACAGAGTTCATTGATCTGCACAACAATTTATGACAGTCATAATACTCTTTAAGAAGATAATTGATCTCCCTATATAAAACAGATATACATCTACATATTTTTCATACAAGGCTTTGGACATTACTCACCCCCCCCCCCACCCTCTGTGTTCCTTATTCCGGGAGGGTACTGGAAGAAAATCCCCTGGAGGACAAAATCTTGCGTAGGACAAAGTCCCCTGATCACAGAAATCCCCTGGACGAAATCCCCCATGGAAATAAATCATCCGGGGATTACTTAAAATCATGAAAATGTAAGCAAACAGTCTCAGTAGTAAATTGATTCGTTAAAAAAGCAAATATATTTTATTAACTACCTGAACTTTCATCTATAGGAGAAAGAATTCCTAACAATAAGGATATTTGAGGAGAGTAAAAATTTCAGAAAAAGTTAAATCGTTTATTTAAAGATGAAACTTTTTGAACCCTAAATTAAATGCAATACTTCTAAGGTAGTCCAAATGCACTTTTTTATGGTATGTCACCACAATCGATGTTATTCGTAATGCGGCATCCTTATATTTTCATTCTCGCTGATTCATCAGCGATACCAGAATTATTATGCGTCATCTGAACATCCTGAAAGTTTATTTCACGTTCTAAGAGACCCATAACCTTCCAGATGACTGGATGGGAACACCCAGCAAATGATAAGAAGCTGCGATGCCATCCCAGCTTAAGTTCATCGTTTGTTCTTGTAAACATATTCCATAAAAAAAGTATGTTAAACGTAGGTTTACAGCGTCCTCGTCCACTTGGCTTGCCAATAGAGTGATCTTCAAAGTAATCTAAAATTGGCACACTCTCTTCTGCCATAATATCCCAGAGCTCTTCAAACTCATCATGAACAGATTCAGAGGGAATAAAAGTAAGGGCTGCTATCATTTTCCTTTTAAAAGAAAATTAATTATTTTCTTGATTATGTTTTCGAATACCAAATTTTTTTTATTTTTTTGTATATTTTTACCACAAATAAAAAAGCAGCCTTCAATATCGGCCTCAGAGAAGTGCACTATCAAAGTATTCAGCATTGTTCTTTCAAAATCACGTTTTTCATGTCTTATATAAATCTGTTAAAAGTAGTTTGGGTCTTATCTGGCATTAGTGCATTGATGCAGGGTATAGTCTGTTGATCTATCCCAGCATGAATTGTATATAGCTGGACAAAAGTTTCATGAACCACTTGAACGTTCCATCCAAACACCATTAAGGATGATTTCTTAAAATTTTAATGCTTTTGGCCGTTCCAGAAAGTAGAATTCTTTTGCCGTCAAACGTCGAATCATGCAACAAAGAGCTTTCATCCTTGATTATTTTTACACAGTTTTGTTTTAAAACAAGTTCATGAGCACTTGATGGCAGAGGTAAATAGTTCCTCCCCTTTTGCTTAAATTGTTGTACCTCCCTTCAAAGGAAATAAAATGAAGGCAAAACCTTCAGCGATTAAATGTTGTGTGGTGTCTTCTATTTGTTTTGGACGTTCTTTGATTTCTTGAAATATTATCGTGGCCTCACATTCCGCTTTATCTGATGCATGTGTGTGGATATGTAATTCTTCGTCTTTCCAAACGAGCTAGTGACTATGCTGTACTGCTATTTTTGTTAGACATTCTACACAAGAAACGGAATTGTGTCCAAGGGGATTTTGTCCAAGGGGATTTTGTCCGGGGGATTTTGTCCTGATATATATATATATATATATATATGTGTGTGTGTGTGTGTGTGTGTGTGTATATGTGTGTGTTTGTGTGTGTATGTGTGGGCGGGTTTTTATATATATATATGAATGTGCGTGCTTTAACTTATTGAATAGATACAGTATGAGCCTTGTATAACCCTTTCCCCCATTTATTCTCGTACAACTCGCCAAACCAGTATATTCTGAAGCCACAGGATGTCTTGAACTTGATATAGAGTTGGATTGTAACATCGAAAGTTCATTGGTACAATAGCTTTTAAGGTCAAAGGGTGAAATAGGAGACAGAGTAACGTTGCCAGGTTTCTTCTACTACCAAGACGATAGCCACTTTACCGAACCTCAAAATAATAACGACTGTAATAGATTACGAGAGGGTTTATTTCCCGAAAGGATAAAAGAGATAAATGATATATATATATATATATATATATACATACAGCATATATATATATATATATATGTATATATATATATATATATATATATTTATACATAATTATATAAATATATATATATATATATAGATGTATGTATGTATATATATACAGTATATGTATATATATATATATATATATATATGAATATATATATATATATATATATTTATATATAAATATATATATATATATATATATGCATGTATGCATATGTATATATACAGTATATAAATGTATACATATAAATATTTATATATATATATATATATATATGTATATATATATATAAATATATATACAGTATATATATATATATATATATATATAAATATATATATATATATATATATATAAATATGTATATATATATATATATATATATATTTATATATAAATATATATATATATATATATATGTATGCATATGTATATATACAGTATATAAATGTATACATGTAAATATTTATATATGTGTATATATATATATATATATATATACAGTATATTATATGAATATATATATACACAGTATATTATATGAATATATATATATATATATATATAAACGTACTTCAAATGAACCATTGAAGGCAGTTTGGTAAGGACCGCTCATTGCTATGTCAGTTAATAATTTTTGATGGACGTCTAGCCAGCCCAAGGCAGTACTTCGAGGACATCAGAGCATCGTCAGCTTGTGCCTTTAGTTTGAAGTTTTCTTGACTCCTCAATGCTTTTTGTGTAAACGTATCTAAAATACAACGTGGTTGAATAGTTATTTCTCTCTTCCGCATATTCCCAAAATAGTAATTGATTTTGACGATCTCGTAGTTGGCTGAAAACTTTATAATTTCTTCCTCTTGGTTTGCTTCAGATCATGTAATTTATATTTAGTCCAAATGTTGTCATTTTAAATTTAAACTGATTTTTTTTGCCATTAAACATTATACCCACTTCAGTTTATTTAGGCTCATTTTCAAAATACCGATATTTTTATTGACACAATCGGTGTTTCGTCGTGTCTCGTTGGAAAGTTTCGGCAATGGACGATGTATATACACTGAACCATTTTTTTCTTATGAAATATAGGAACTAAATCTTATTTTTTTTCTATATTTACTAGAAATGTTCTCATGTCTGACGCTGATGAAAGTTCTACCTTTCTTTGTCATGAAAATATTATCGGTTGCATAATTTTGCTTCATCTGTATAATTAACAGAAAATCATTATATTCGTTTGAATCGCTTAAATATATCTCATCCCTAAGTTGATTTTCTTCTTAACGTTTTCTGCCGTTCATCCTGAAACAAGTTTCCTGTGTGTGTGTGTGTGTGTGTGTGTGTGTGTGTGTAAAGACCTCATCTTCTACACAAAACTGAAGAGTTTATCACAACACACTGCCACAGCTCCGTGACAAACGGAAACTAGAGTCAACTCGACAGAATAGTCATACAATTTCAGTTTCCTTACTTGGTCATCATCGTCGTCATAATCATTCTATTCAAAGACAATCCAATGTGCAATTTCCTTCTAACGCCAAAGGCGTCATCATCATTATCATCAATCAACATCATAGAAAATTCCGTTTCCAGGCTGAGTCGTTAACATTCACATGCAAGGTCATCAACAGTCTATTCACAATTTTAAGCACATCAGCGTAACATTCCATTGCCAGCACCGAGATGGCAAAATGGACCTCCACAGGAGGAATTACGGCCTGAAAATGAGATAAAAACTTCTGGATACTCCTAGCTTAACTAAAGTATCAGACTATAATAAAACATAGATTATCAACTGATTCTATCATTCTCAACCACACCAATATAAACAAATAGTAAATACTGATAAATCAACAAACCTGACAAAGAGATACAACAATTCCCAAGTTGGTGAAAAAGAAGTATAAAATATATATCCAGCATTCACAACAACACCACCGGCTGCTGTTATAATAAATAAAAGCAATCCCTGGAGACCTTGCTACCGGTCTAACCTTTCTAACAAAATAAAAATGTTAACAAAAAACCTTCAATTATATCAACAACATTTCTCACTACAAACAACCACCACAGAAACTCTTTCTCTCTCTCTCTCTCTCTCTCTCTCTCTCTCTCTCTCTCTCTCTCTGAAGTATTTAACAAAACAAGAACAAAACTAATGTAAAATGATAAAACATCAATCTTCCACAATGATATTATTAAAGAAATTATTGGATGGTCGTAATTATTTTTTTTCTATGGCCTAAAAGGAAATAATTGTTCATTCACAGAAATTATGGTGAACCATTATCTGATACGGGTATGTATGATTACAGCAATTACAGGCTCAAATTAAAGACATTTAACGAGTACCATAAAGAAATAAACAAATTATAATAGAAAAGTTTACTTTCAATATTACCAACACTGAAATTGATTGGGCCTTGAAATTTAATATTTACTGTATTCCTTCAACATTTGATTTCAAGCATATGATTAATCCAATATGGTTACCAAATAAATCACAATCAAGCGTCTGTTATTATTATTATTATTATTATTATTATTATTATTATTATTATTATTATTATTATTATTATTATTATTCTTTTTCATAAGCTAAGCTATAACACAAGTTAGGAAAGCCAGATGCTATAAGACTAAGGGCTTCACTAAGGAAGAGAGCCCAATGAGGAAAGGAAACAAGGAAATCAGACTACAAGAGAAGTAATAAACAATTAAAATAAAATATATTAAGAACAGTAACATTAAATTAGACTGTTCATACATAAACTATTAAAAACTTTAAAAAGCCAGGGGGAGAGAAATAGGATAGAACAGCAAGACAACTGTAATCCAATACAGGAGAAAGCTATGGTACAGAACCTATGGCGCTACCCAATGGTTTAATTTTGGAGTGTCGTACTGCTAGAAGAGCTGCTTACCTTAGCTAAATAGTCTCTTCTACCGTTAGCAAGAGGAAAGAAGCCACTGGACAATTCCTTTGCAGTAGTTATCCTTTGAGTGAAAAGAATTGTTTGGTAATCTCAGTGTTGTCAGGTGTATGAGGAGAGGGGAGAATGTCGTAAGAATAGGCCAGACTATTCGGTGTATGTGAAGGCAAAATCAAAATGAGCCGTAACGAGAGAGGGATCCAATGTGGTACTGTCTTGCTAGTCAAAGGACTCATTAACTCTCTAGCGGTAGTATCTCAATATGTTGCTGGTACCAGCTACCTAAAGATTGAGAAAATTCTGTTTTAAATTATGCTATTTTACAGCTATTGATGATTATAGCTTATCACTAAACTAACATGTATTTATTTTATACTTTTTATTATATTTGAAGTTATTAGAATTTTCTTTGTCTTGTTGTAAAACATAATTGTTTATAAAGTTCCTACTTCTACTTCTGTATGTTAGAAACAACACATGTCTAACACTAACTTGTGAAACTATTGTCGAAAAATAATATTGATTTACCTTCTGCTGGTTTGCAAGTTTATTCGAGTCTTGTATAAAATGAAGGAATAAAGTAATGAGATTCACTCGTGGATTGTTATTTAAGGAAACTGCGAAAAGTAAACTGCAAAGTGGTGGCGCCAAGTTCAGGTTCAGGTTCAGGTTCTGGGGTGAGGCATAGCCTTTACAACGGCGCCTCTGTGTCTTTTAGTTTTGTGTGTTCCTTATTTTCACTAGTTTTTCTCTTTTCATCCACATTTGTTGTAGTATACTTTTCTTATTTTCAATATTCTCTTCACTAAAAAGGAATTTTCCAACTGTTTGTGCACTATCTTCTTCGTATGGTTGTTGAAGCTCAATTGCTTTTATTCTTATATCACTAGACTGTGGACAATATAATATAAAGTGGTTAGCATTTTCTTCTACCTCACAGAATACACAGTTTATATTTCCATCTTGGTGTCTGTTTCTTATATTCAAGCCCAATGAGTTTGTCCTTGCTCTGAATAATAAAATTGACGAAAATGTATTGTCATACTCTTCCTCCTCCTTGATTTCACTTTTCCAGTTTTTATACAAAATTAAACTCTCCTTACACTCCATTTCACTCTTCCATTTGCCTGTGTCCCATTCTCTTGTTCTCTTCTTTATGTCCTCTTTCGTACATCTCTTGACTTCTCTCATCGCCATCCCACATTCTTCAGCATACTTCTTCACATGCATCCACTACTTCCTCTCTTTTTCTTCCATATCATTGACTATTGCTGTAAGTAGGTCCTTTTCTCCCTTAAAAATGCTATTAAGGTACCTCAGCTTACCATCCATTACCCTTGTTTTCATAGCAGATGCTCCTACATCCCCTCTCAAGGCTACAATTGCTGTATTCTTTACAGCCCCTAACATCCTTCTATACACTCCATTCTCTATTCTCTGCAACTTTTCTATTCCGTTTCCGGTAAGTTAATCACATTTGTTCCATATAATATAGAAGGTAGTGCTACACTTTTCCAGTATGTTTTCCCTATCAGTATCTTATTACAACTTTTTTCTATGATCGAATATGCAAGATTGGCTAGCTTTTGCGCCTTAACTATCATTTCACTTTTCTGTGTTTTGAACATATTCCTACCATCATCTACCTTGATACCTAGGTATTTAATATTGCTTACTACTCTAATTCCCTCTATATTATCTGGTTTCTCCTTCATAATATATATAAGTACGCTACTTTTGTCTCTATTTATGTCTAAACCACACTGCTTTCCTATATCTATCACTTTCCTTATGTTTAATTCAGCATCCTCTATATTCTCAGCAAGCACTAGGACATCATCAGCAAAAAATAATACTACTAGCTTTATAATATTATTTTTAAAACCATTACCTTCCTTTTCTACTTGTTTTATAATCTGATAAGTAATTAATTTGAATAATGTTGTAGAGGCAGTACAGCCTTGCTTTATTCCACTACTTACGCTCAATTTTTGTTCTACTCTTTCCCCTATGTCTAACGTAGTCGAGTCTCCCACATACACTTCAGCTATAGAGTTAATTATACTAGTATGTACTTCATATTGCTTTAATGTTCTATCAGTGCTTCCCTTTTTATGGAATCGAAAGCTTTTTTGAAATCTAAAGAGGCCACTATGAGTTTTTTCTTATTTTTGAAAGTTTCTTCGACCATGTATTGTAAGATGAATATATTATCCTCAATCCTTCCTCCTTCTGTAAATCCCGCTTGACTATCCTCTATGGCATTATTACTTTTTAGATGCCCTTCTATTTCATCCTTGATAAAAGCCATGTATATTTTATATGATACATTTGTGAGAGCTATAGGTCTCAATTCCTTTGCTGTTGGCTTGTTTTTCTTTTTTAACATTTTTGTTCTGGATTCTTTCCAGCTTTTGGGTTTTTCTTTGCTGGCTAGTTCCTCTTTGTAGCAGTTCACTAGTGTATTCTTGCATATATCACTCATCATCATTGCTTTGTAGTAGTCTGGCTTTAGTCCATCTGGCCCAGCTGCTTTACCTTTCTTTAGACGTATTAAGCCTTTTTCTAATTTACCTTTACTCATTTCAGCGGCGGGCATGGGTTTAATTATTCCTTCGACATTAAGTACAGCATCGTAATGCCCCCTTAGATGTTCAGGTATACTATATTCATTTACAGTTATAATGTCGTTTTCTCTTCTCAAATTATCCAGGTATTCACTCTCCTCCTCCTCATTCCAGATCTCAGTTATTCTATTTTCATGTGTATTGTAGACTGTTTTCCAAAATTTTACTAATTCTTCTTTAGCCTCTTCATCTGATAGTTTATTTCCTCTCTCTCCATATAATTGTATTGCCTCACTTTTTATTTCTTTGCTATTTCTTAATTTGTTTATGTTTTCCCATAGTTTATTGTTTTTATCATCTCTTATCTCCCTGGTCTTCTTTTTCTCATATAACGTTATGCTCTCTTTCACCAGTATTTGTACTTCTTTCTTCTTATGATTGTATCTTTCTTCTAATTCTCTTTTTATCCTAGTATCTTTTTCATTTCTCTTTTTTCTATTAAGTTCCTTTCTTTCCTTAATCTTTCTTCTTATTTCCTCGGTTACCCAAGGTTGTTCTTTGGTCTTCCCTTCATTTGTTACCCTTCTCCTATATGTTTTAGCCAAATGTTCTTGTTTCATTTCTGCCATTATTATGTTTAGCTCATCAATGTTTTTTACATCTTTGCTGACAAGTTTTCTCTCTATAGATTTCACATATTCGTCTATATCTTTTGCGTCACTGCTATAATATGTAATTTCTTCCCACTTCCCTTTATTGTAATTATTTTCGCTATTTGTTTTTTGCTTCCAATTCTACTGTTATTAAGTTGTGATCTGATATGTCTAATACTGTTTTATCTTCATCTATATCCATACATTTAAATTGTTTATATAGCATATTATTTGCAAGAACAAAATCAATAGCACTATGCTGATCTTGTCTATTCCACGTGTATAGTCCTGAGCACCTTTCATCTCCATTTAATAGTGTTAGGTTGTGGTTACCCATCCAATCTAGCACCATTTCCCCATTTCTGTCTACTTGTTGGTGCCCAAGAAATCCCACGTGGCCGTTAAAATCCCCCATAACTAGCAAAGGTGTCGTTTCTCCTGCTTTTTGTATTAATTTTTCACATTCCACTTTCAATTCTTGATCTCTTTTTCTATCTTCTTCTGTATTTCCTGCTGCGAAATATACCAGTATTATCAGGAATACTAAGTTGTGGATTTTGCACTGTACCATTATTATATCGCTATGTTTGGTTTCTATTTCCTCTGCTTCAGTGATGTTATTGTTTTTAAAAATTAACATTAACCCTCCACCCTTTTTGTCTTTAAAATCCCTTCTTTTTTCTAACTTTAACAGACCTTTACTCAGCTGTATTTTATCTATTTTTTGGTGCGTTTCTGTCAAACAAAATATATGAACTTTATTTGTGTTCATCTCGTTTTCTATTTCTATTAATTTCTGCTTGGTTAGTGCTTGGATATTTAACAGGCATATTCTTATACATTGGCTAACTTTTTTGTCTAGATTTATACCTTTCCTAATTCGCTCTGCTTGCGTTTACTTCTTGACGAAAATTGTCGTTTCTTACTAGTTCTCCTCTCTTTATGTACCACCCCTGTTCTCCATTTTCTTTTTTCTCTCTCAATTCCTCTAGCAACTTCCTTTCTTTTTCCCTTTCCCTGAAAGTGAGGTCAGGTGCAATGAAAACTTGTCTCAACTCCTCTTTTGTTGATTTCCTGACGTGTTTTCCCCTTGCAATTATTCCCCATTTTTCCTTAGTGCTTTTAAGCTTAACTAGCAGGGGCCTTGGTTTTTGTCTTTGTCCCTGTTCCTCTCTCTCTTCCCTTGGTTTGCCTAACCTACCCACTTCTTCAATTTCCACATCATTCATTCCTAACTCGACATTAATCAAACTCCCACATATATCAAAATCATCTCTCAGCTTTTCATTACTATCAACTTTTGTACTTTCTTTTATATTGAAAATTACTATATTGTTTTTCTTTTTCTCCTTTTCCCTTATTTCTATCATCTCTGCCCTGACTTCCTCCCTAACTTCTTCTCTTGTCAGCTGACCCGTTCCTATCATATTATTATCCACCAAGGACCTAATCTCCTTTTTTAACTCATCTACCGTATCCTACAGCCCTATGAAATTATGCCTGAGCTCATCATACTGTTTCCTAAGTTTCTTGTTTTCTGCCTTCAAGTTTTTGAAATCCCCCCTGCACCTACTACAGAACCATCGGGCATGTTTAGATTCACTGATTTTCTTAAATTCACTCCTGTCTAATTGACCATAGCCTCTGTGGAACCATACATCACACAAATCACATTCTATCGCTTCTTGGTTTGATCTTACCCCTTTTTTGCACCATCCGCAGTCGTTTGGACCAGCCATGCTTTCTTCATGGTCAGAGTCACTTGAATATTCTTCCTCTCCTTTTCCCCCTTTCACTTCCTTCCTTCTCACACTCACACCCACTGCACCTTTCACTGATTCTCTCTTAGGCACCATTTTTAATATATTTTGAGCTTGGTTATGTTATGTTATTCTAGCGGCTTTATAATTATCAGAACACACGTGTTTACACCTCTAACAAATCTCGCGATGTGTTGATTTTTAAACAAAGTTCTGCTTTATGGAGAGATATTATCAAGTATGACAATGGGCCTTTTAAGTAATCTCATTTTGTGTACTTATAATTCTATATATTTTGTAATTTTTCACATACATAGATAATAATGGAGAGGAAAAAGACTGGTAATAATTATCCGTAAAATATGTTCAATGTACACGAAGGGAGTTGAAATATCCGAACCTAGAATTCATCTAATGGCGCTCAAAGAGTTAATTAACACCACAGTTGGTACACTATAGATTGTGTTCAACAAAATCAACCTGTAAATCAAAGCTTATATGATTATTAGTCGTGCTCTCTATGCTTTCGAACTCTATAGTTCAATCATTATATTTTAATTTGCGTTTATTTTATAAGTGACTGAACACACACACACACACAAGTATATATGTATATATGTATGTATATATATATATATATATATATATATATATATATATATATATATATATATATATATATATATATATATATATATGCACAAGGTAAGAGCAAACAATATGAATACAACACTCATGGGTAATAAAGAAGTCAAAGGCACAAGAAATCTATATTAGAGAGAGAGAGAGAGAGAGAGAGAGAGAGAGAGAGAGAGAGAGAGAGAGAGAGAGAGAGAGAGAGAGAGAGAGAGAGAGAGAGAGAGAAGATTTGTTCTAAAGTGGCATTGCAGAAGAGAGGTAAGGCTCAAGTTTCATTATGGCTGTAATGAGAGGGAGCCTTGCATATGAAATAAGGTTGAGTGCTCGTGAAAGGCAGGTTCCATTTTAATGATGGTTTAGAGTTTGAGTGATAAGAGATTAATGTCTGAATATAATTTAGTTCCATTTCATTAACCCCTCTTCTGTTAGCCATTTTGACGGTTATACATTGCCCAGTGGGGCCCAAGAGTCAATCTTTGTCATGTTTCTAAATTTGAAATCCCTCCGCTCTCATGAAAACCTCTCCCCAAACCCCAGTTGGCAGGAGAGTGTAATTCAGCTATTTATCCCTCTTTAATTACCTTTCTTTTATTGACAAGGGGCATAAGCTTACTATATGAATGCACTTACTAAAGAATTGTAATGGCGAATAAGGTTAGTGTGTGACATAAGTCAAATAAGAGGTCAATTGGAAAAAGAAAGTGCATAAGTGTTTAAATATGATTATTGAAATTGACCTTGAAAAGGAAAATATTAATAATAAAAAAAAAAACCATATAATTCACGTATTCTCAGAAGACACAAATCAGGCATTGGTATTGATTGAAAAAGGTCTTCATTATTCATTATAATGGGAAACTCTTCAATGCTGTAGCTCATGAAGTGGGAAATAAACATTAAACGGAGGATATGTATGCAGTTTTAGGTATGCTTATGGTATGTTTGAATAGATCCATGGAACTGGGATAGATACTCATGTTTCAACTGAACTTCAAAAGTAAGGTAAAAAAAAAAAAAAAAGTATGGAGTAGAATTAGGACTCACTCCCGAATGGCTTAAAACACTACAATGTAACAGCGAAAGAACTTCTAACTTGAAACTGTATTGCAGCCATTATATGCTGCTGAGATTTTCAGATATTTCTGAAGATATAAAATATCAGCTAGAGAATGAAAGGATGGAGTATTTGTTAGAAACTGAATGAAGGGAGATTTACCTTGGCAATTGACATGAAGGAATACTCCCTAATATTGACAATAATGACATATTCTACTGTATGCACAATATTAGTATGATACAGACAAAATTGTAATTATGTTTTTACTCCTATGTACACACCACAGCACGAAATAGAAATGACTGATAATACTTAAGAAGCTTTGTTGTGATAATTTGTAGTGTATATAGCAGGATTGATACTTCATCATTGGTTTAAAAGAACGAGCGACTAATAATACTTGTTAATTGTGAACTTTACGAAATCTCTGAAATCTCGCAGATGACGAATTTGATCAGGTAGTCATGATTGAATAACGGATACATGAGACTAGAAATTTTTACTCTATCATCATATCGATATATATATATATATACACACACACATATATATATATATATATATATATATATATATATATATATATATATATATATATATACTGTATGTATGTATGTATATAAATACACACACACACACACACACACACATATATATATATATATATATATATATATATATATATATATATATATATATATATATATATGTACGTATAAGATATATACATATGTGTATATGTATGTATAGATATATATGCATATGTAAATCATCATCAGCCATTTCTAGACCACTGCAGGACAAAGACTTCATACATGGCCTTCCTCTCGCGTCTGTTTATGGTCTTTCTATGTCAGTCTATACACGCAAATTTTTCTAGCTTGTCAATCCATCTTCTTGTCTTACTTTGCTTTCTTGGTTTAGTCTGTAAGGACCTATTTTTTTCCTTAATATCCATCAACTGTCTGTCATTCTCATTATATGTACTGTTCATGCTAATTTTTTTACATGTGTTAGAATATTCTCAACATTAGTTTGCTCCCATATCCATATTGCTCTTTTTCTCTCTCTGAGTGTTATTCCCATCATTATTATTTCCATACCTCTTTGAGTTGTTATTAGCTTATGTTTTAAGGCTTTTGTGCTCCAAGTTTCTGATGCATATCTTAATACTGGTAGGACCATATCATCAAATAATTTTCTTTTTAGAGAAAATTACATTTTAGGTTTCATAATCTTATTTTGTTTAACAAAAGCTCTCCACCTCATGCTTATCCTTTTTTTTTCTTTTTTCTTTTTTTATTTTAGTCTTGTGTCCTGGAGAAACATTTCCTGTGTCCCAGTTACTTATATTCGTTAACAATCTCTAGCGTTTCGTCCTAAACCATTATTTGTTGTCTCTTTACATTTTCATACATCGTATTTATTTCAATCCTCCATTTCTGTTTTCTCTATTAAAATATTCTATCATATTTTACAATTCTTCCTACAATTCACTAAATAGAACTATCTCATCTGAAAATCTTAAGTTTCCATGGTATATCCCATTAAGGGTAACTCCTACATTTTCCCAGTCTAAATTGAAAAAAAAAAAAATCTACGCTTGCTGTGAATAATTTAGGTCTCCCTGTGTAACTCTTTCTTCAATCGGCATTTCTCACTATATTTTTATAGTTTTCAGATTGATGCACTTCCCATATAGGTATCTTAATGTACTTTTATTACTACTGAAGTTTTGACAGAATCAAAAGCTTTCTCGCAGTCTATAGATGCCTTACATAGTGGTTTGTCATATTTTGTTGATTTTTTCATTGGAAGCTAAGAAAGAAGAACTCTACAGTAATTCATAAAAAATTATACTAGAATCAGTAGCACAATAGGTATGTGGAAATGTTCCTAAACTAGATAAAGGAAAACTATCAGTAAACAGCAAAAACCTATTAAAGCAAAGATTGCAATGAGGGTAAAATCCAAGACAGATAAAATTTAATTAACAGAGCTATCCAAAAATAGAAAGGGAAAAAAATTAGCAGACTAACAACACTAGACATTTGTAAACAAAATCAAACTAAAATAGAGGATACACTAAAGAGTTGAAAAAAACATCAAATTGAAAAAAAGAAGACTTGGAACATGATGCCAACAGATATTTGATTTAAAGGATGAAACAGAAATATTATCAATAAAAGAGATGGGGGGATAGAAATTGCAGAGGATTTCTATACAGTGCTATGCAATAATGATATAATTTGTTAAGAGAAATAACAAAACATTCGAGTCAGTACCACAAGTAACAGTAGAAGCAAAGAAAGCTATACATGACAAGCTAGGATGAAAAGCACCATTAGGCGTTGGCCTAAAGATAGATATGATAATAAATGGTGGAGATTTCATAGTAGTGAAAGTCTTTGAAGTTTGCAAAAAATTTCAGCAAGAAAGCGCTATACCTACAGCTTAGAAAAACTTCATCATTATACTAATTCATGAAAAGGGACATACAAAAAACCTGAAAAATTACCGCCCAATAAGTTTAATCTCGATAATATATTAAATATTAGCAAAATTCACATTAGGCCGAATAGAAAGACAGCTAAACATTCATCACCCAAAAGAGTAGACAGGCTTTAGAAGTGGGTATTCAACAACTGACCATATTCATGTAATTAACCAGGTAATAGAAAAAAAACAACAGAGTATTTTAACCCACTATGTATGACAATTGTAGACTATGAGAAAGCTTTTGCTTCTGTCAAATCTTCAGCAGTAATGAAACCGTTACAAAAACATGTTAGATTAGTCTTATAATAGAGCACTTGAAGATATCTATGCGGTAATTATAGCTAACATAAAACAAAATAAAGATGGTGAAAATTTTTTTTTATTGAGAAAGGAGTCAGACAGGGAGGCACCATCTCTCCTAAATGATTCACCGAATTCTTGGAGGAAGCTCTTATGAATTTAGTTTGGGAATATATAGTAATTAGTATTCTGTATAGTGAATCATGGGAGGAATTGCAAAAGAGGATAACGGAATTGAACAGAGAAAGCAAAATTGTAGGACTGAAAATGATTATGAGTAAAATTAGATAATGTTCAATGAAATGCAGAGAGACAACAAATAAGGGTTATGGACGAAACTCCAGAGGTTGTTAATGAACATGTACCTAGGACAAACTAGCAAAATGAGATTATGAAAAGTATAATGGCAATCTGTCTAAAACGAAAAGTACTGTATTTAATCAGACGGTGCTACCAGTATTAACTTAGGGATCAGAAACTTGTAGCCTTGCCAAGTAAAGCCTTAGAATATACGCTAGTTACATCTCAAAAAAGCTAAGGAATTATAAAGGAAGGGAATAAAGCTAAGAAACAGAAGAAGAAAAACTTGGATACGAGAGCAAACTAAGGTAGAGGATATTCTAACATGTAAGAAAGGAAAATAAATAGACATAGGCATACCATATAATGAAAATGACAGATAATAGATGGACAAGAAGAATAACAGATTGTGTACATAGAGATTGCAAACAAAGCAAAGAAGGAAGAGAAAACGATAATTTGATATTTTAAAATAATTTGCGTGCATACACTGGCAAAGGAAGACACGCCTGAGGTTTTTGCCCTGCAGTGGACTAGATATGGTGGATGACATATATATATATATATATATATATATATATATATATATATATATATATATATATATATGTAAATATATGCGTGTATATACAGTATATATATATATATATATATATATATATATATATATATATATATACATATATATACACTGTATATACACACATATATTTACATTATATATATATATATATATATATATATAAATATATATATATATATATATATATATATATATATATATATATATATATATATATACTGTATATACTCGCATATATTTGCATCATATATATATATATATATATATATATATATATATATATATATATATATATATATATATATATATTACATCATATATATATATATATATATATATATATATATATATATCTATCTATATATATATATATATATATATATATATATATATATATATATATATATATATATTTATATATCTCCTTTCCAAGTGGGGATACCTTACCGTTGTGTAAGGGTTTGTGTATCACGATGATCAGTAAAGCTGTACTATTCAGAGTCACCCATACAGGTTCGTTTGTTGTGAGTGACCAATCTAAAGACTCAACCATTAACAATACGCAATGGGTAGCGTGGTGATGAAATAGCCATACCCCAGACGTGAACAATTTCGTATCCGAGACCGTTCCCCTGCAGTGGATTATGAAAATATATGAGTGTGTGTATATATATATATATATATATATATATATATATATATATATATATATATATATATATATATATATATATATATATATATATGTATACGAAAAAATCACAGGAAAATGTGATGCTCAGATGCAAAAGAACCACAGGGAAAATAAAAATACGAAATATACGATTAAGTCCTGCCTAGTTTCGTGAAGAAGTATCACGAAAATAGTCAGGACTTGATCGTATATTTCGTATTTTCATTTTCCCTGTGGTTCTTCTGTATATACATATATATATATATATATATATATATATATATATATATATATATATATATATATATATATATATATATATATATATAATGTGTGTGCGTGGTAAATTAGCAATGGTTCTATACCTTTACAATTATAATCTGGATATATAACTTTTAAAGAAATATACAATTATTTCTAAAGTTAGAGTATGCAACCTCATCATGGATTTTCCCATTTCCATGAAAAAAAAGGGCATAAAATATGTTATGGCTGTTCCTGAATTGATGACAGTCAGTGAGATATCGTATATGGTTTTGTCTCGAAACTTTTAGAGAAAAGCTATGACTTGTTTGGAAATAAAATAACACTATCAATTAAGTACGAGTTAAGGTAATAAACTCATTGAAAGTAGCAATTGGAGCAACTGGTTAAAGGACTCTTATAAAAACGCAAAAAATGAAAAGAATAATTGATATGAAACTGTCGACAGTCAATTGTTGTTGCTGCTATTGTGGAAACAATACATTCTATAAATGAACACCAACCCCTTGCAGAGGTGCTCTTAATGTAAGGTAACGAAGCGTAACTGTAATTACAAAGTTAAAAAGTGTGATAAAGGTGAAGATAAGAATTTGGGGGTCTGCAAATCCTGCCTTAAATGAACAAAAGAAAAAGTGATGGAAGAGTGAAAAAGGTGGAATTAATTTCGGGAGGAACTCGAGTGAACAGGGAAAAGAGGTTGGCGAGACGAAATATACGAACAGTAATTAAAGGGGAAAATTCAAAAGAGAGGACTATCAAGAACGATAGTAGTGTAAAGGAGCGTTATACAAATACTCTCAATCAAACAGTACTTAAAATGGAAAAAAGTACGACCAGAAATGGGGCCATTATTGCATAGTAAAATGAGGTTAATGAGCTCAGGAATAAATTCTTTTAAAGACACATAATGGTCCAGTGGATGGTAGTCGAAATACCTGCTTAAATATTCAACGAAAAAAGGGGGATGTTATTAGGGGATGAAAAGGCTTTGGTCGAAGTAGGTGTTGTAGTGGGTCAAGGACTGCCGGGTATATTACGGATACGATGTAATTAAAAAATAGTTCTGAAACGAGTATCATTTTTGTAATGCAGCAGGTCTGCATAACACTAAAAGTAAATTGCTGGTCCGTTTCAGGAACCTTCGTCTCGTTTTTCCGTTTCTTGTTTATAACATTTACCAAACGGAAAGTAAGGTTGTCTAGATACATCAAAGCTGCATCGATGTCAATCAACACAAAATTTATTTAAAGATCTGTTACATTTTCATTGCAAAGTGTGTAGTTAGAGGACCTCATTTCCTGTCAGGGGACTATTGTCTTTGAATTTAGTCAAGTGAAAATGTACTTAGATAATTTTCTTCGTCTCAACCACACTTTTTAAAGACATACAGTGTAATTAGTCGGTGGTAGAGTAAAGCAAGTCATTGTGACGAGGTAATATGCAAACTTATAGTGAGAGACCACAAAGGCGAACTGAGCACAAAGTATTATATTAACTTCATTCTATGATGGAAAACTTCATTCTGTTATGATTTTTTTTTTTGATAAACTGGTATAGCTTTAATTTCTACTATTTAAAAGTAAATCGATAATCTGATTTAAGTTTGAAAATCAATATTAAGTATCATCAAGTATACGGATTATAATGATAATTTCATAAGGAATTGAATTCTCTTCTTCTGTAGAATTGCGGTAAAAATAAGTCACTGAAATTCTTTATTTAGAATTTTAACAACACAAAAAAGGAGTTTCTATTTCCTCATAAATTCAACCAACCAAATGATGACCCAAAATAAACAGAACCTCACAATGAAATGTATCAAACTGCAACTCTAAGCTTTATCCGATATAATGTATTTGACAACATGCCTGTTCTTTTTTTTTTTTTTTTTTTTTTTTTCGTTGCATGGTGTCACCAAAGCTAGAAGTAATTAGCAACAATTACTAAAGGATTTGAGTATTGTGTTGCATTGATACTCACACTACATTATGAAAATGAAATTGTCAATATACCCCGAATATGAGGACGTTTTCTATCTCAATTACCTAGCGGGGCAGATGAGGGAGTTTTGTTTACCATGTGACCTCAGTTTTTCTCCACTCTGAAATCAAGTTCATATTGAAAATGTTGATAAGATTTTTTATGATTGATATTTTTTTTCAATCCTTGAAGGACTATTGAAACAATGATTACTGGTATTTTATTCATGTTAAGTCATGAAATATTTCCTAATACAGATATTTAGAATAAAAATTTCTGTAATAGTCTAGAATTTCTCGCCGGGACTAAAGGCCAAAAGTACAGCATATCCATAAATCTTCAAGGTATACGCAGTAAGATTTTTTTTCCATCTTAAACATATATTTTCTATTAATTAATTATAAGAAAAATATCGCAAAAATATCCCATCAGAAGGGCTTCTCTGTAAAACTTCAAAATGATAGATTATCTGATAAGTGTGCTTTTTTCCTTGATTGGTAAAATGATAAAGGGCATTTATCTAACCCAGTTATCGGCAAGTCAATGAAATGAAGATGACCCAGAAGACTATATGGTTCCAATGCACATAATGTTGTTCAGAAAAAAAAAAAATCCACAGATGGGCTTCTCTTTAATGCCTCATGATGGCCATCCTTCACAAAGTGCCGTTTGACGACGGAAAAGGGCTTATAAACAGGATGGGATTTCTTCTTAGAAATCATGTCATTAACTAGTTTGAAGTGCCTGGTTCGCACCAGGTAACGATGAAGATGTAATTAGATGTGTATTTAATTACAGATGGTATCCAGACAATGCATATCAAATAGTTCATTGATTGATAGTTAAATTATACATTTGTAATAACAGACATTCACTGTATAAAGGGAAGCTACCAAGAACAGTCAGGGATGTTTCTCATTTAACTTGCATATATATATATATATATATATATATATATATATATATATATATATATACATATATGCATACATATATATATATATATATATATATATATATATATATATATATATATATATATATATATATATATATATATATCATATATATATATAGTATATATTTATATATATATATATATATATATATATATATATATATATATATAAAGTATATATATATATATATATATATATATATATATATTTATATATATATATATATATATATATATATATATATATATATATATATATATATATATGTATATATATATATATATATATATATATATATATATATATATTATATATATATAAATAATCTCCTCTATAAATACAATTATACACACACACACACACACACATATATATATATATATATATATATATATATATATATATATATATATATATATATACATATATATATATATATATATATATATATATATATATATATCTTGAGAAATGACAATCTACATTGTAATAAAGAGTGATCCATTGTAAAAAGAGTTGTATTCAATAAACATCTTGTTCCATTTGGATATATGCTGAAAATCAAGTATCTAAGCAATATACTGTTATTGAGTATGCTTGTAACATAAAAAAGTGATAGTAAATATAAAATTCTAATGTTACTGATAGAATATAATTCACGAATGTTTGAAGGATTTGAAAGAAATACAAGGGTATAGAATACATTTACATAAAAGATGAATGAACGATCAAAGAGCATGATTAATACATATCAAATTCAGTAAATAAACAAAACACTGGTTTGTTAGAATTCTGAGTAATTGCAAGAGCAATAAAACCATCCAAGACAATTCAAAAATACGACTTAACACTCTACCAATCTGCTTTGCAACTGGCGGATCACATAGAATGGCCTACCTTTATGACCTTTCATTTTGGATACCAGACTAAACTGTAGCGGATCTGAAATTTGCATAGATTTGATTTCTGGCCTGTTTCAAGAGGTAATACACGTAACACAAGATAGAAGTTAAATCGAATCGCTTTTCACAAAATGCAGTTAAATTGTCGTAATCAGTAGGAATTTAAGCTTCAGTGCTAATGAGAAGAGCAATCGTTTTGCGTTTTGTCTTTTAACTGCCTGTATGTACATTTGTTTAATTGTTGGCCTATCATGGATATATAGTAGTATGATAAAGTATCAAAAGAAAAAAAGTGTCAAAGGACAAAATATCAGAAGACAAAGTGTCTAATCCAACAAATACAATGTCAAAAAGTTTCAACCTTGATAGAAGTGAACTTGTTTCTGTGCAAAAGGCCTTGAGATAGCAGACTATGCGAACATCTATTTATTTATTAGGTTCCGTGATAACTAACCAGATGGTTACTTCAACTATCTAAGCAATCCTTAAGCTGAATTAGTCTTCACTCAGCTGTGGCTCACTTTGCTCGCTATTTAACATATTATATCCTTGGTGTTCTGTTTGGCAAGCAGAACATGATTGACTATGCACATTAGCCTTCTGGGTGAATGTTTTGGTGTTATTTCAATTATCTAATTATTTACTCGTCTCTAATAACACTATGTCTATTTTAGAATTTGTTGATTCAACATTTTTCCTGTTTGATACGAAGTCTGTTCGACAATTTGTCCATTTGACATTTTACTTTTCAACACTTTGATTTTGAACAGTTTGAACTTTGGCACGCTGCTTAATGGGACTAATATCTTCTAATACAATGCAGGGAGATAACCTTTGCTACACATACACAAATTAATCTGGCTTATTCTTAACACATTTTCCTCTTTCCTCCTACACCTGACAACACTTAGCTAATCGAACAGTGAAGGGGTTAACTACTGCATTGTAATTTCTCAGTGGCTAGTTTCCTCTTGGGAAGGGTAAAAGAAACTCTGGCTCTGCTAATCAGAACTTCTAGGGGAGGAATACCCCAAAACCATACCATTGTTCTTTAGCCTTAGGTAGTACCATAGCCTCTGTACCACGGTCTTCGAGTGTCTTGAGTTGGAGTTCTCATGCAAGAGGGTACATTCAGGCACACTGTTCTATCTATCTCCTCTTTCTCTTTTTTTTTTTTTTTTTTTTTTTATTATTAAACGGTGTGTTGGGCAGACTTGGTGCAAGGGCTGTGGAAGCAAGGTGGTTGTCTCTCCCCTATCTGTTCCTTTATCTTCCTCTCTGGTATTCACTTTCAAAGCTATCATTATGACCAGTTTTTTCCAACATTTTGTCTTTAGTTTAGGAGTTGTAAGAGTCGCTTTATTTAGAGCTGTCCACATATTGTTTTTGTTAGTATCGTTAAGTTTGTTTTAGGTATGACGAGACTATTTTTTGCGATTAATTCTTATTTTTTCAGGAGATATTCACCAAAATACGTGACCAGTGTGTCTTAGACTTCGCCAGTGTCGTCTAATGTATTGCAATATGCATGGACTACATATCAATATGAGAGACATAACAGTTGCCTCAGACATAAGACTATTTTATTATGCTCAAGAACTTTGGTTTCTCAAATCAGACACTCACCTGAGCTCCTTATTCCAGGATTTAGGAAACCAATAATTTTGAAAAGGGATGCAATTCATAGGGGAAAAGAAATATTAAAGTGTATATTAAGACAGAGTGCCCTACTTCTCATACGTCCTGCAATGATTGTGGATGACATGTCATCCAGGTCTTAAAGTTTTGTGGCAGGCATACCCACTTTTACATTCGATCTATCAAAATCTAGGCTTGGATGATTTTATCTTCGATTGTCTTCTTGCCATTTTGTCTAATATATGAAAAGATGATAGAAAGACCTTTTTTGTATTTGTTGGTAATTTCAGTGCTTTCCTGAGAAGATTGGTTAAATTGTGCATCTACTTTTGATGGCCATGGCTCAAGAGCTTTAGAATTTATCTCTGAATCAGATTGTAAGTAAATTATAAGAGAAGATATTAATAGGTCTGACAACTGCTTTGACCTAGTATACACTGATTGCAAAGGTTGCTTCTCCAGTTGGGACGTCTGATCATGCATTGGTTTCGTTTGCAGTCAAGACAGAGCAGACTGTCCCTGATGTGTCATACTCATGTGAGATTTGTATAAAATCTCACGGAGACAGAAATGACATTTTGAGTAAAATTTTGGATTTGAATTGGTCCCAAGTGTATAAAAGTATTGAGCCTCTTGTTCTCTATAACGAGAATCTGGTCAACATAATTGATAAGGGGTATCTCTTCTTTTGTGTAAAATTACCGAGTGAAAGATGAAGCTGAACCTATATGGAGAAACAGGAGACATATCACATTTGACTTAGAATAAGTATACTCAGCTGAGAGCTGTTGCTCAGAGAGCTTATGCTTTAACTGAAAAGGGGTTAAAATTTAATCATAAAAGAAATCACTTCTGGTATAATCCAGGAACACAAATGGTGATTATCCTTAAGTCTGCACTCTTTACAGCCCCTCGTTTACTTAAATTAGAGAGCTCTGTTACTCACTGTCCAAAAGAAAAGGCAAACCTTTTGGCTGATGTGTTTGACAGTAGGCAGAGTAATGAGAAAATCAATCTTCCTCATTCTTGTTTTCCTGAGGCTGTTTACTTTTTGGTCTCGTGAAATTAAATCACTCTTAATTGGGGTTGATGTTTATGGAGGAGTAGACCCAAATGGTATTTTTTTCTTCGTTTTTGTAAAGACTGCTGATTTCTTAACTCTCAAGTTGTCTGTTCTTTTTTGCAAGTTAGCAATAAGAGGTTCATCTTGCACCTGTTGGATAATTGCTAATGTTACTCCATTATGTACCTGTGTTTGTAGTAACTCTAGCCCTGCAGATTATCCCTTAATTTCCACATCTCCCTTGTTTTCTAAAGTTTCTGAACGTCTTTTGGCAAAAGGTCCAAATATGTATGCTGAAGGCAATCGTCTGTTCCCTAGTTGGCAATTTGATTTTGCAAAGGCCCTGCTCTTATTACAATTTCTAATGATTTATAGAGATTCCTTGGTTATGGTCAGTTAGTTCATATGATTGGCCTTGATTTTAGTGCTGCCTTTAACAGTGTCAATCATGAGTCTTTTTTTTTTTTTATTTTTTAGATTAACCAGTTGGGAGTATGTGGGTCTTTTTTAACATCATCATTGAATTTTCAAGTAATAGATGGCAGGGTTTTTGTTGATTAGCAGCATGGTGAGTATCGGAATGTAATAGCTGATGTTCTTCAGGGTAGTGTTCTCGTTTCATTACTTTTCATACTATATATTCATGTTATATGGTTTAGCGTAGAAAACCAGCTTGTTGCATATGCAGATGATGCTACTCCCTTTGTATCAATTTTATCTAGTGAATGTAGATCTGGAGTTGCTGAATCCCTTAATAAAAAGTTAGTTAAAATTAGTGCATATTGTAAACTATGGGTGTTGAAGTTGAACCTAACAAAACTTAAAATATTATTGTAAGTAGGTGGATGACAGTGGCTCCTCGACATCCAGATCTCTGCATTGATACTGTTTCTTTACCTATTTGTAACTCCTTAAAAAAGAATTTGTGTATTTCTTGATTAAAAATCTAATTTTCTTCTTCACTTGCACAAAAAAAAGCTTATTTAGGAAGTCTTTCAAGATTTTTGGTGAGGAATCTATCCTGAATAAATGTTTTAATTCGTCCATTCTACATTGTTTCGAGTATTGTTCTGCTGTATGCAGCGGCTGATTCTCATCTTTGTTTGTTTAACAAACTTTTTGCGGGTCTATCAAATTTCATATTCCTCATCTTGATATAAATCTATGACACTGTCGTTCAGTTAGTTCCTTATTATGCTGATGGTGATTATAAGTACTTTTGTGACAATTTATTCTTTTCCTTTGGCTCAGAGGCAGTTCATGGTTGGATGTCTCATTTTTGTGGTCTTTAAATTCAATTGTTGTCTGTGGATTGCGATAACAGATACTCCATTGTGATGATATTTCAATGGGATGCTGTAAATGATGCTGGTCTTTTCCAAAATACTTGATCGAATTTAATAATATTATTTAGACATTCTTAAATGGTGGATGTTTTGCATATGAAAATATCAGTGTCTACAACGTAATGAAGAAAAGTTTTAGGAAATCAATCAAATCAAAATAGCCCAAGAAAACCTTGATTTTCTCAAAACTGTGAATAGACTAAAGGCTTCTTAAGGAAGTTTCTTAATGGACCATAAGGCACTAGTAAGGGTCATTTTTAATGAATGTAA
>NC_090725.1:20796707-20801707 GCF_036898095.1 Palaemon carinicauda | reverse complement strand
CACAAAATAGCTCGGATAAAATGCCAAACTATTCCCATATCGTGTATTGTAAATCATAAATCTTTATATGGTTGTGGCAGCCAGGATTGTTGCCCAAACTCCCAGATGGCTGATCAGCAGAGCAACTAACCCTTACTATCCTGTCATTTAAAAGTGTCATGCACAAACTTTTGATTTTCCCGAGCATCAAGGTCTTCCCTCTGTAATAAATCTTTTACCCTTATATATGAAAATCATAAATATTTATATGATTGTGGCAGCCAGGTTGTTGTCTAGACTCCCAGATGGTTTACCAATAGAGAAACGAACCCTTAATACCTTATGACATTTAACTGTGTCTTGCACTAACTTTAGCTCTTCCTTAGTATCAAGGCCTTTCCTGTCCAATTTTCAAAATGAAAGAACGTATAGTGACTTGTACGTCATCTGTAAATCCCCTTGGCTTTCGTGGACAGCTCAAGACTCCTCCCAATCTTTTTATTTCATCCTTAATATCGTATTTTGTTCACCCATTCTGTGTCTCAATTCCTCTATCATCTTACAATCATTTCTCACAAATACTTATGGATAAACCACTTCCCTCCTACAATTCACACCAATATTATGAACTATTGTTTCCTTACACTGTTCCCATTGATCACGGTATAATCTGCAACCATCTAACATTCCATTCTCTGTTGATATGTAATTTATATATACTCCTTGTACCGCGCGTGTTTCATACTCGCTCATACATTGTAATGCTATTACTTTTTTATTTACCTCTTGCTCCCTCTCCCACACTGCTAAAAGAAGGACATGTTTAAGCTTATTATTGCAGCTTATTATTGCATTCTTCACATTGTTGGAATTTTTGTGCCATTGTTGCACTCATGTGTTTATGTAAGCTCGTTATCTTGTTGAATAAAGTCACTTACATTCACCTCTCCTGTCTGTTAGTACTTAACAGCAACCTTGCCACATCATATTGTCTTTTTTATGACCTCTTAAATCTATCCCTCCGTAAAGATCCTTACAGTCAATGAAAAACAACAAACATATGTCCTAGAATCATTTTTATATTAAACCAATAATCCTTCTTCCTAGATATACCGACACAGGCTTCACTTCCGTCATGAAAATTTTAATAACCCACAGCAGCCTATCTTATCTACTCTACTCAGTAAATATTTTACAGTTAACTTTCATTGATTCTCTGATGTGAGTGAAGGAGGGAAGTATGAGATAAGCTTACAAACACCCTAAATTTATTTTGCAATAAGACAGGTATTTATAGACCCAAAGTAGTCACACAAGGGTATCAATTGCTGTGTACATTAAACGGCTTTGTCAAGAAGGTTGACATTGGCCTCAAAATTCACAATATAATAACGAAATAGAAAGGAAGATTAAATTAGTGTGTTAAATTCAATGGGTTTTGCAGTTTAATTTGGTTGGAGTCAGATGACAGCATACTTTCTCATTTGTATGAGCATTGCTTGCTGCATGTACATTACATGATTACCCCTGAATCAGAATATATGGGTAGAGGGCAACCTGCCTAGATAATCGTACTTTCTTGCTGTGGGGGAAAGCTTTTGGAGTGCTACGGATGGCAAGGAATGGGCCTGTATAATTGGTAGCTTGGAAGCGTTGATGCAAATGACGATGTAAGTTGCATTGTGTAGGTCTTCTGGTTTGTACAACTTTGCTAGTCGCTTGTAAGTGATGCAGGTACTGGAGATCATTGGAGGAGGTGGGGGAAGGAAAAAAATTTGCAGAGACAACCAACGGGTTGCCATATACCATTTCAGCTGCTGAGACATCATCGATGGCGTCCTTGGTAATGGTCCCAATTACAAGGACTCAGGAAAGGTGTTTAAACAATTTTGAGTCGGTGCAGTGGAATATCAAAGCTGCTTTGAGGGCACATTGGAAACCTTCCACCAAGGAGACCAGCAACCCGTTGAGATACCACCGCTAGAGAATTACGGGGTCTTTTGACTGCCCAGCCAGTACTACATTGGATCTTTCTCTCTGGTTATGGTTCATTTTCCCCTTTCCTACACAGACACACACTTACACACACACACACACTGAATAGTCTGGTCTATTCTTTACATATTCTCGTTTGTCCTCATACACCTGACAACACTGAGATTACCAAAGAATTCTTTTTCACCAAAGGGGTTAATGCACTTTAATTGATCAGTAGCCTCTTTTCTCTTGGTAAGGGCAGAAGTGACTCTTTAGCTATGGTAAGCAGCTCTTTTAGGAGGACACTCCAAAATCAAACCATTATTTTCTAGTCTTGGTAGTGCCATAGCCTCTGTACTGATCTTCCACTGTCCTGGGTTATAGTTATCTTGCTTGAAAGTACAATAGGGTACACTTTTCTATTTTATTTCTCTTCCTCTTGATTTGTTAAAGCTTTCGATTTTTTTAATGAAGATATTTATTCTAATGTTATTAATCTTCTAAGAATATTTTATTTTTCCTTGTTTCTTTTCCTCACCGGGTTATTTTCCCTGTTGGACACCATGGGCTTTTAACATCCTGCTTTTTAACTAGGGCTGTAGCATAGCAAGTAATAATAATAATAACAACAACAACAACAACAACAACAACAATAATAATAATAATAATAATAATAATAATAATAATAATAATAATAATAATAATAATAGTAATAATTCCATTGGCTGCATTCCCTGATAATATCCATAATTGAGAAGTAAATGTGGTAATCCTCTCGGAAGTAATATGCTTTGGGATGCTGGATCTTGCTATCCATCCAGAAATTAAGGCAGCAGTAGGCTACATGTGTGGGATGTTGTATCCTGCATGGGAATGGCTTTAGGCTACTGAGTGGAGTGATTGATGACTAAGAGACAGTAACAGTGTCCTTGTGACGTGCGTATGGGCCCACCTCGTAAACATGAATGTAGGAAAAAGGACGCTTACTTTGTTGAAAAGTGCGCACAACCGAATCATAGTGTCGATACATTTTTTGAAGTTTGAAATGATATGGGAATACAGACATCTTTAGTAATGCCATGCAATATAATTTTCGTCTTCAGTAACTGCAGTATTTCGATCCAAGGGGTGTGAGAGGCCAAGGATCAATTGATATGCCTGTTGGCAATGTGGGAAGGTATCTACAGCGTGGCCTAACATTACTGATGTCACAGAGGAAGTAGCATTCGAGTCATGGAAGGTGATATTTTCCAACAGAGAGATGTGAAGGATGTCCTACAAGTTTGGTACTCGGGATCCTTTTGTTGGGTTTCTGCCAAAGCTTTGTAATCCATTCCCATGTGGACAGCAGCCAATGTGTTTCTGGAAAGGGCATTGGTGACGGGACTCTTAATAAAGAGATGACAATTGTCATGTCTCCATGCAAAGGTGATTTGAATTGCATCATTCTATTCTAGAATAAATCCTACAAGTATAAGTTATAAAATCTTGGTGACTGTTGGATGTCAGAAGCACTTTAGTCGTTAGAAACTTCGTAATCGGTTTCTCTGTGATGTCTGACAAGGGGATGATGGATGGAATTTTTTCCCAATTTAGTATATGATGCTAATAGAATATTTAAGAATTGTTGTGTATGATGGCCTTCAGCCAGGTTTGCAATTTAGTACATATTAGTTTTAACATTTTATTATTATTTTAGCCTTAGATTAATTACACATATTTCTTACTGTTTCTCACTATAAACTTTAAATTTTATATTATTTTTATATTCATTTTATCATGTATGGTTTCAACTTGGGTTTTAATGACCATGGTAATCGTTGCATTAGATAACCATAGATATTCCTATTCTGAAACTGTATATCCTGCAATCATGGATAATTCAGAACATATTTCTGCAAGACTTTTCATTCTCATTTACTTCGAGAATTCAGTATTCGTCAACTGATGAACTCATTTATCTGCCTCCTACGTTTTCTGCTTGATCCAATTTAGATTGAAACTCTTTTAATAAGATTATCTTTCAATCGTATTATCTCATTTTCCTCGATCATATTCACTCATCCTAATTTTTATTCCTGAAACCCAGTCTTAAACATTTTAGTTCATTAACTAATACCTTTTTTTACTCATTTACCCATAAGATAGTCTTTCTACACCACGGGTCTTGCTTATCTATATTTTGATATAAGGACAAACAAAACAGTTAACACTAATTGCTTAATCACCTGCATCCCACTCTTACACATTAAATCCTAATTTTTATTATCATTCTTTTTCTTGGATTTTTTAACAAAGTATTGTTTATGGGTCATTACATGACTTTCACACCAGGGAGTGAAAACCAGGATTACTTTTCTTATTATTATTATTATTATTATTATTATTATTATTATTATTATTATTATTATTATTATTATTATTATTATTATTAGCGGAACGCCTGTAATTTACACGAAATTATATTTTCAATACCAATCATCTTGTTCCTAACCTATACATGTTTGAATAAAATGTCCCGAGATTAATTTTATAATCTGGGTTATGGAAATTGATAGAACTAAATTTTTTGTCTAATATTTAAAAAAAAAGTCAGGTGCTAAAGACAAAATTGGGAAAACCATATAAGATGTGCTTTGGTTAAGTAATCAAAGTCTAATGTGAATTTGTAAGAGTATACCATAAAATTATTTCCGTTTTCTTTAAGGTGTGAATTTATAAAAGTATATTACGAAATTATCTCCGTTTTCTTTAAAGCGCCGCACTTAAAATAAATAACACACGCTCTCGTATTAATATATAGATTATTACTTGCTAAGCTTCGACCCTGGTTGGAAAAAAAGGATGCTTTAAGCCCGGGGCCCCAGCAGGGAAAGTAGCCCAGTGAGGCAAGGAAACAAGGAAAAATAAAATATTTTAAGAACAGCAATATCTAAATATATATTTCCTATATAAACTATAAAAAATTTTACAAAACAAGACAAGGAGAAACTAGATTGAATAGTGTCGAGTGTACCCTCAAGAAAGAGGACTCTAATCTAAGA
>NC_090725.1:20776707-20794207 GCF_036898095.1 Palaemon carinicauda | reverse complement strand
AATGAAGGCTAGGAAATATAAGAAGGAAATCTGAAAGTCTGTTGAAGGGGGAAGATTTTTTCCGAGCAAATCATTGATTGAAGTTTGGTAATTAGAGAATAGGAGATACTATTGTAGGGAGATAAACGATCTGTGAAGAGAACAGTCCTAAGTCAATGGAAGTAACACTAAGATGTTTTCAACTGGAGGGTCAAATAAATGCATAGATGGATGATGCAATAGCAGAAGTTCTTAGAATGAATATAAGAGTACTCGCGAAGATAACTTTCAAGGATGTAGTGATGACAAATAGTATTGTAAGAAAAGGGAAAAGCGCCGGAGTTTGGTGGGATTAGAAGCTAGATGCTATGGCACAGTGGTTGTAAAAGTAGTCACATAGTTTTCTAAGATGTGTAAGGAACATCGTAATGATTGAGAGTCCAAAGGAATGGGTCTAGAGAAATAGTAGTTTTTCTTTTCTTGTGGGTGAAGGAAATTCCATAGTTATTGTTGGAGTTGTTTCGAGTAAATCGGGTAATTTAGGATTAGACAAAAGAGAGATTGTTGATCAATAACTCACCATAAAAGTTATGTTAAAAGTTTAGGAGTGTATCTATAAAGCATATTTGATGTGTTCCTGGATCTAGAGAGTGATTATGATAAACCTGATTGCAATATAATACGGATTTCATTGTGATGTTGAATGTGATAGATGTAAGAGAGACACATTGTGTGGAAGGGTTTCTGAAACAAGGTTGTTTCATGTATCATGTTTTTTATGATCTTTATGAATGAGTGGAGACCGTATTAAGAGTGAGAAAGGGCATTTTATGCTTATTTAAAGTTGCGATAACACAATATGGGTCACTGGTGGAGCGTATAATGGCTGATATGAAATACCGAGTGTCCATGGCGGAAAATAAAAAGAAACATCAGGAACTAGTTTGAAGGTGTTTACAAAGGTGAAATATATGAAATCAGGACAATTGAATTATGACATTAGCTATTTTAGTGACGAATTTAGTAATGATTTCATCAGATAATGTAAGGAGAAAAAAAAGAGGAATAGGAATATTTCCAAGATTGTCGATACAGATTTGGAAAAAAAATGGAATCTCCTTTTTATCTACTTTGTAAAGTTTTAAGGATGTGTTGAGCCCTTTCTCTGTTATCGAAGACTGATGTATTTGTTGAATAAACACTGAAAAAAATACCTGAAGCCTTAGGATTGGAATTATTTAATACCTGGAGCTTTGAAAGAGGGAAAATGGGTAAAATGCTTTCCATACTGTTCTATTTTAACAGGCATATCGTTCCCCATTCTAGATGGTGACAGAGACAAGTTTGGCATTGAGGGCTGGAGTGCTAGGAATAAGAAATGAGTCCTGTGGAAAAGTTTCAGACGTGTTCTTCATTGTTAGAAAAAGTTTATGTTGTGTGTGTGTGTATATATATATATATATATATATATATATATATATATATATATATATATATATATATATATATGTATGTATATATATATACTGTATATATATATATATATATATATATATATATATATATATATATATATATATATAAATATATATATATATATATTTATATATATATATATATATATATATATATATATATATATTTATATATATATATATATATATATATATATATATATATATATATATATATACTGTATATATATATATATATATATATATATATATATTCATATATATATATATATATATATACATATATATATATATATATATATATATATATATATATATATATATATATATATATATATTTATATATATACATATATATATATATATATATATATATATATATATATATATATATATATATATACAGTAATACATATATAGTACAGAAAAAATATATTGAAAAAGAGTTTCCTAGATAATATTAATATGAGCGAGCACGAGGTGAAAGTGAGTAGGTGAAAATATTTAAAGAATACCTATATTTACTGTATGTACCTAATTAAGGCCAACTTTCGGTAAAAGTTGAATTAGATTTCAGTTATCGTCGGAAAAGCTTAAATCAAAGTAAAGTATTGAACTTAATTAAGTCGAATTAATTAATAAAAAATTAATAACACGTTATAACTGGTTAGATGGAAAAAATACTAAAGCAATAATTAAAGTACAATGAATAAATTGCATATGAAATGACCAAATAAATAACGATAATTTTTTTTTTTTTTAAATGAAGTTCTTTGTCAATGTATCGAGGAATATTTGAAATAGAAGAGCAGCAAATCTCAGTGAGTGGTGACTTGAGTTGTGGAATGTAGATTTAATAATGCAGGTTGATATGTTTTTATTCATGTGTGAGAGCAGACCAAATAAAATTTTGAAAAATTTGAAAGAATCGGGTCTTAAAAAAGCCAGAGGCATGAAGGCGCTTGGAAAAATCCAGTTAAGAGTTACTTTGATTTAGAGTATTTTAGAAAGAAAGAACCGTAATGAATGGGCAAGATAAATAATTGAATAATTGTTCCTCTTCATAAATGGGTGATATAGGGGAGATAGTATCGACTTCATGTCTTGGAAAGTGTATAATAAGCTTTTGACTGAAGGATTTGTATGAAAAGTAAAAAAGGTTAAAGGGAAAAGTTGTGTATAATATAAATAGACATAACTAATACTAATAGAGATACAACACTGATCCAAAGGGTATAGTTTATAAAAATAATTAAAGTGAAAGAATTTAGTGGAAATTGGCTTTCGTTCAATTAGTGTCATAGTAATTATATCAAAATATAAGCAACATAAAAGAAAATTGGATAAAGATTGAGGTAAGAAAAGTGGGTTTCTTACATGAGTTGTGTAGGTGTTGATGTTTTCAGATAATAACAAAAAAAATTTTCTAGGTAAAGATGTTGAACAGATTTTTAACATTTTCAATGATTTTCCAATTGGACAAAGTTCTTGGTCGATATTATGAAGAGTAAGTGTAGGGGTGGTATTGAGGTAATGGATGCTATTTGAGAGGTAAATGAGAAGTTTTTGCAAATACAATAAATAACAAAAGTTTAGATAAATTTGATATGTGTGAAATAAAGGAAACTATGAAAAGAAGAGAAGGAGAAGATGCATGACACAACATTAGTTATATTGTAGTTTAAGAAATCGTCTACCAGAGTATGTGGTTGAGACATAGTGTTATTAAACTCGCCGAACACTAAAAAAAAAAAAAAAATGGGAACATTTAAATATTTCAAGAATTCCCACAAACTAGACCTCAAGATTGGTCATCTCTACACCTTAACTGAATGATTCTTAATGTGATGATCTTGTGATAACTCTTTTAAAATGATACAACTCTTACGGCAAATTATACTTGCTAGTGATTAACCGAGTGACTGGGTAGATCGACAATCTCTAATCATACTAACTATACTTAACATACTTATTCTTGGGAAAACTAAAAACCCTGGAGCTGATAATTACTCTATATGGTGAAACAAAAATGGAACATCTTGATTGGCTGATTAGATTTTATTCTAAAATGAATTGCTACAGGAATTATTTGATTCCAACCCAAGATAAATGATCAGTTACAGGAACGTTTACATTACCCAAATGCTAACTTTTGCGATTATGGTACAATGTGAGAGAGAGAGAGAGAGAGAGAGAGAGAGAGAGAGAGAGATTACAGTTGTTTGAAGATTCAAATTAACACGTCATGCTCATGTAAACTTCATGAACTTGAAGCACTCAACTCGCTTATAAAGATTTGTACTCCTGTAAATGACGTAGACCAGCGTTTTTCTAACTTTTTTTTCTTTGGCTGCGACCCACAGCAAGAACCACAGTTTACATCGCGACCTATAACACATATGTGCAATAAGACAAACTCTGTGCACTAGATTCATTTATTCAGCATCGACAATTTATATGCATATTTTTTATGATCTGCACATTTATTTATTTATTTGCATGAATAAAAATAATATCATTACTTTAAAAAAAAACATATATGAATGAAACCGACACAAAGGTAAATTACGTAATATGAAAAAAAGAAAGAAAAAAAAACCTTTAATGAGATGGATGTGCTTCATTATTCATAAGGAGCTGTTTCCAGTTGGGAACACAAGAAGACAATGCTACACGCATATCAGGTGCAATGTTGAGCCTGTTTCTGTCCTTAGTCTTTAATTGAGTTATGTGGAAAATACCAGTTCACACAAGTAGGTAGTTGTGAAAGGTAATAGTAACAGAATAGCTTTTTTACTTAGTACTGGAAATTTCCCTTTGTTCTTAACCCAAAATGAGCACAAATTCAATATCTCAAAATAATTTTTAAGCGTAAAGGAACAACTAAGATGCAGCAATTCAGCTTCCTCTTCAGGTAACCAGTTTAACTCAATTATTGATTGAAGACTTTGGAAACTAAATAGATTTTTTATCCAACGACTTTTCTTAAATAGTTCAAATTTCACTTCAGAAAAATAATTATCAAAGCTTTGAGATAGGAAAGTGAGATGTGACAAAATCTCGAGTTTTAATTCTGTTAATATGTTGTCGTTAGAAACATTCTCAGCAATGTATTGTAACAGTGTAGGAAACATAAAATAGGTAGGAAGATCATCTTTCAGTCTTCCTTGCATTACCCGCAACATTTTGTGAAAACCTTCAATATATTTTATATTTTGAAATATGTTGCCGCTTTTTCCTTGAAGTTTCATGTTTAAATAATTAATGATGCAGAAAATATCAGTTAAGTAAGTTAGTTTGGTAATCCATATATCATCTTCAAAAAGTAGACCAAGGATTATTTCTTTCTACCAAAAACGCATAAGCTCAGTTTTAAGTTCATACACTCTGGTAAGTACCAACGAACTTCTGTGGGATACAGTAAGTGAGTGTATTCGGCTTCAATCTCTGAACAAAAAAATTCAAATATTCTACTGTTGAGTGAGTTTGAATTTATAGAATTTACAATTTTAAATGCACTTTTCAACAGTTCTATAAAATTATCGAAAATCTTTTTGATACCAGACTTGTCGGTGTATAAAATAGTGATTCCAAAGTGCATTGTCATCGGCTCTTTCCAAAAACCTTTTAATAACACTGACATTCTTCCGGTCATATTGGCTGTTCCATCACTTGTAATTCCTCGTCAGTTTTTCAAGTTTAATTTATACTTCCCAACAAGACACTCTTCTAATGCAGCAAAAATATCTGCACCAGTTGTGCACGCCAGCATAACAAGCCTTCCACCATATCATTTTGCCACACGTATCTGACATAAACTAAAAGTGTAGCACAATTTGCAATATCGGGGCTTTCGTGTAGCTGTATGGCGAAATCTATACCAGACTGCAGTCTTGGAATACGTATTTCTTCTAAGTGCTCTGAAATTGAACTACTGTTAATTTTCCATATTTTTTTTTTCATCAAACAGTACGCACAATATCCAAACATGAAGAAAGAATAACCTTTTCAGATAATGTGAGGGGCAGTTTCTCTTTGGCTACACGATACGCAATTAGATATGATGATAATAAGGCTTTCTCATTAACAGTTGTAAATTGACAAAGAAATTTTACTGATGACTGTAAATATTTTTTTATTCTTTGAAAATATTCTTCTGGCTTATCTGAAAGTTTGTTGTGTTGTTTTTCCAAGTGTCTTCAGTTTTGAGGTTTTCAAACTCTCATACCAAGAATATCATCACAAATTAAGCACTGAGGCCTATCGTTTCCATTAGAATGCACCCATTTCGTAAAGCTGTATTTTAGATATTCCTCATTATAATGTCTTGTTAGTTTCTTCTTCTTATTAGATGTTTCGAAAGAAGTCAATGTAGGCTTGCTAATGTTATTATCCTTAACAACGTTCATGGAAGATGCATTTTCACATGTATTTGTTTCAGTTGATTGTCCACCGGTTTCTTCATCGTTCTTCTATTTTCGAATGATATAACGATCCATCATTAGGGTTCTTTCTGTTCCAATATTTATATATATATATATATATATATATATATATATATATATATATATATATATATATATATATATATATATATATAGATAGATAGATAGATAGATAGATAGATAGAGAGAGAGAGAGAGAGAGAGAGAGAGAGAGAGAGAGAGAGAGAGAGAGAGAGAGAGAGAGAGAGAGAGAGAGAAAGAGAGAGAGATTTCAGAAAACGTTAATTTTTCATCATCCTTTCCTTTTTGTCACGACATTAAATTTCTAACGTGACCCACAGAAGGGTCAGGACTCACAGTTGGAGAAACCGTGACCTAGAGTATGTTGATGACGCTGTCCTTCTTACCAGAACACCACAGTACTTGCAAAGCTTGCTTACCAGAATGCATGAAATATCACATGTGATTGGGGTCAAGATAGATAGAAGAAAGACAGCGATGATGCAAAAGGAATATGCAATGGAAGATGAAATATTGGAAGGAGAAAAGATTAATAAGGTGGAATCATTTAACAATTTAAGAGCTATGATCCCTAATACAGGATCTTTAGAATTTGAGTTTAATGAAAGATTGAAAAAAGCAAATCAGACAGTAGCTAGGTTAAGTAAAATTTGGTAATCAAATCCCCTGAAATTACACATGAAAATCAGGCTATATATCAGTTTAGTGGGATCGGTGTTACTGTATTTACATGAGTCGTGGTATAACAATGAAACAATATCCAGATTTTTCAGATTAGAGAGCAAAGCCTCAGAAGAATATTAGGAGTTAAATAACAGGACAGGATAAAAAATGAAACTATAAGAGATTACTTGAGGGCCTTATGTGGATGAGATCATGTTGAAAGGTAGATGGAGATGGATTGGGCATGCTCTTCGTTCTCTCGAAGAGAGATTAGTTCACCAAACTTTCAATTTGGTTCTACAATACACTAGAAGAGTTGGAAAATCCAGGCGTACATGGCTGAGGAATATGAAACGCTAAGTAGAAGATGATGTTGATTTTAAAGCTCAAGATAGAGGCAACTGGCGAAATCTAACCGAGGCTCTTTATGTCAATAGGCGTAGGAGGAGATAATGATTATGATGATGATGAATATATATAACCAACTTAACATTTAGTAATGTACTTAGTCTTGGAACTAAGAGTTAGTTTACTGTAAGCGCATTGGTGCGTACAACCAATGTCAACGTTGTTGAGGCTGGCATTTGATTTCAATTTAGGTTTAAGCTGTAGCTCTACATGAAGGGCCTTTTGCTTAGAAGAAAGCTCCATGTGTTAACCCTAGACAGGAGGGGAGTGTGAACTAAAGTCCTGTTATTTTTAAATTTATATAGTTTATATATGAAAGCTTTATTTTGATATTGTTACTGTTACTGTTTTACTCTAATTAATCATAACGTCTCTTTTAGTTTATTTATTTCCTTATTTCCTTTCCTCACTGAGCTGCTTTCCCTGTTGGAGCCCTTGGGCTTTTAGCATCTTGCTTTTTCAACTAGAGTTGTAGCTTAACAAGACTTAATAATAATAATAATAATTAAAACTGCTGTAATTAATTGGTATACGAATTAGCAGTAATGAAGAATACCAATAGCTCCAAGTAGGGGAGAGAGATGGGTGTATTGAGGGAGAGCAAGTGATTCTCCAAAGTTCCTTCAAAATAAGAACAAGCACCATAAGCCTTTGAAATGCATACAAGAGGTGGGACTTACCTGTCTCAGTAGACTCCCAACAGCAAGGGAAGCAGAATAGCTTCATGATTTTGAATTTCCTCTTGAGATTAGAAAGTTTCCTGCCAAAGTTTACTCCTAAATAGGAATAAGGTGTCCATGGTGCCTTTTGAAAGATATTTTCTTGAAAGGCAATAGGTGAAATTATTTTCAATACATCCATGAACCTGATTGGGAATTTTGACTGTGTCAACACCAGCATTCTACAGGAGGCTAAGTGGTTCTATCTCATGTGTAGGGTTGTTCAAATGCTGGATGTTGAAGGTGGGAACATTCGATACGAAATCTCTCGATGGCGTGTATATATCATTGAAAAATATCTTTACCCAGAGGACTTTGTCTTCGATTCCCCGAGGAGATTTATGTGTCCTGAAAAAAGTGTTGATGTAGAAACTCATTTAGAAATATCTTTATATTCCTCTTTGTAGGGATCTAAATGATTGTGTATTGTCTGTTTCAGGAAAACTGACAAGCAGGTGACATCCTAAAAATACAACCTTATAGCGAAAGCCATCATTCCTTCCAATTCTTAGGAAATTAACCACAGAAACCGCATGAAATTTTAGTCATTCTCCTGGATGCATATATAGAAACCCTTTGCTGCTGTTAGCAATGACAGATTGACTACTAGCTTGGAGGTTCTTCAGTACATTACGGTTATTAGTGAAATGATTCCTGTCAGGACATAATAGTTCAGTGACTTATCAGAATCCCTGCGACTGCTATCTCTCGAAACTAATTTAGTTGCCAAGTCTTCTTGGGCTGGATGATGGGGAAGGTAGTGATATTATCCCACTATGCCTTCTTTTAGGTTGACCTTCTCAATGAAAACATTGAATAACGCACTTTGTATTAAGTGTTTTCGTTATAGAAAGGAATAGGTCCATAGCCTTACTGTAGCCAAAGGAGGTCTATTCTTGCTCCTGAATGGAAGCAATATTCTATACTGCTGATGCAGAAAGCATATAAAACTATGGAAATAAGTGACAGCTTTCTCATCTAAGTGAATGTATGGTTTGTCGCATTTGCACTAAAGTACACAGCCATGACACATCGCCTTGTTTTTATCAGTTACAGGTGGCTAACACCTGGTTCCTGGTGATGGAGTGCATGTTTATAAATGCTTGAGTGTATTTTCTCATAGCAGGATAGGGCTACAGTTTACCACTCAAATCGGGTCTGGAAAATGTTAACCCATAATATTGCTTTTCGGAATAATTAACTCATGAGGATAGGTTCATGTCTTGAACTTTCAATGATAATCCTCTCTTGATAAGCAGGATTTCTTTCCTCCTATAGGGTGAGAGTTACCTTGGGAATGATAGAGTATGATTTTTGGTGTCAGTGTTGCTGTTAGCAGGCTGTTCACCATAAGGATAGCAATGCTTTGGATCTGTTTGGGAGACTTTTCGCTTTAATGTATTACCCCAAAATGCCGTGGATCACAACTACTGTGGTCTGCTCATCCCTAAGGCTTTCCTTGGTAATATTAATACGGGTGACCAACAGTAGGTCTTGTAACCTTATTGAAAGAATTATGACTGCTATGACATTTACTACAGCTGGTAGGCTAGGGGTAAGAGGATGCTTGATGTCCTTCCTTAAAGCACTTATAACGAAGGTGTGATATCTGCCCATGGATCTGCATGTTTGGTATGACAGTCCACGATGGGATCCATTTAGAAACATGCACTTAGGCAACTCTAAGAGAGAGGATTACTTCAGGTTCGTTTCTGTATTTAATTTGCTGCTGGTGAAGGCTGTCAACTCCATTTCTGATTTATTTTAGGAAGTCATTGGAACCCTTTCCCCACTATGGATGTTTTTTGGGAGACATCTTCTGAAACATAAAGCAAAGTCCAAGCTCGTTTTGTTTAATGCTGTGTCTATATTTTGTAATGATCATAAAAGATCATAAAAGAAGTAACCTTTCTTTTTGTAGGGAATTAAGTGATGATATGTTCAGTCATGTACGGGATAAATCCTCTTCTGCTAATATTTCTATTGTTGGTCAGATTGATTACATTATATGTATTGTAGAAATCTCTACTTCCTTTCTGCTAACATGAATCTGTGAAGATTTGTAGAAAACAGTTTAGTGAGTGTTAGTGCATCATCTTGATGTTTGCTTATTAGCTTCTTGGCACGTTGAGATTGATCTTGTAGTTGTCAGCACTAATTTAAAAGGCTTAAATGGTGTTTTGGGCTTTGCCTCTGCAGCAGCTTAAAGTAAGCTGAAATTTGAACATTCTACAATGGTAGTTAGGAAAACTCTTCAACACAATTCACCAAATTTATTATAAACATTTCAGAGACGAAAAAATGCTATAAATTGTCTACTCCGATTGCTTGAAGGTGGTTATATCTGGGGGTAATTTCCAAACATCTTTCAGCTTTTCCAACCTCACCTGTATAAACAACAAAAAGGAATATATCAAGATATAATAAAAGAAATGAAATTACATAAATTCAATTTGAACAAAGTATATATGAATGAATCATAAATTGCATATATAATCTATATAAACCTAATAAGCAATTACCGATAATGTTGGAAGTGCTCGCCAATGTAAGAAACCGGGAATTTATCCTCGGACTAAGCCACTTCAATTAAACATATGGATAAATGATATCCTGGAAAATGAAATACATTCCGACATCAAACACTGTCCTGAAGCTATAAATATAAGCAATATAATTTTGTATAATGTATTCACTATAACATTCACCCTTCGAATTAAATCTAATATAAAGTCTTACCAATAATATAAATAAGAAAGATGAACGCAGGATGATAACCCAGGACGACCTAGCTTCACCAATTATACCTAAGCGAAAGTATTGTACAAGTATCAAAATTAGTTTAATAGTACACAATATATATATCTATCAGAGAGGAAGGAATTTATTTTAATATTGGTGCTTTGAAGGCTTAAGGCAACGGATAATGATTACCATAAAACATTACGAAACCCCTAACAATGCTTGGTTCTCACCTTTATCCATGCAAGCTATGAGACGAGTCGAATGCCCTCGAAGTTTAAAGTTTCATGCCGAAGGAAGCTCAGAGTCCAAATTAAGGGAAGTTAGTTCATGTTGAATACCTTCGTCAATGCGGAAACACTTGAATCTCTCAACCCAAACATGGTACGGTAAAATAGCAGCACAGCACAAATTCAATGATAAAAATCTTGTAGCACGAATCTAGCAGCTCAAATCTTCGTGCCCAAATACTGCCAGTGAAGATATGGACGGTATGGTATGCTAGGCAAGACTCACTTGGGTATATCCATGAACCTCCCAAGTAAAGAGAAAATGGCGTGATTAGAAGGCTTGTTAGCTAATTACTTAGCTCGTAGTAAGCAAGCAGGACTTAGATGGTACCAAGCATATAAATGTAATTTAACTAGTTATTTTAATAGTTTAAGAGAAAAGTCCTCCTTACTTCAATAAATACATATATACATATACTAATAAACAAAGGTAAGAAACTTTAATTTCCGTTTAGTCCACGGAAGAGGATGAAGATTTTCCAAAGGTAAAAATTCTTCATCGCTGTAAATGAACATATGAAATTAGAGCAACATTTTTCTTGTTCTTTCCTCACTTATCGTAGCAGCTTTTCTTTTAGGCCGCGAGGAAATTTTCTTTCTAACAGCACCAGGAACATTCTTAGTATTAGTAATACAAACTATATCATCAGTAGTATTACTCTCAAGGAAAGGAATTATTTGACTTACATGTAATTTAGTAATCTTTTTAGTTTTCCCTTTCAGTACAGTTACTTGGGTCACCTCTCCCAAATCATTACTTACAACTTCGCGAACTAATCCTAGGGGATAATTACTCCTTTTAGTATGTTCCTCCTTCACAAGAACTACATCTCCTGGCTTTATCAATGCACGAGAAACCGGACGATACCTGTCCTTTCGGTCAATAGCTTGATATAATAAATTACCTAAAAACTCATTATGATAAATATTATTAAGATTTTCTTTAACCTTGCACAACCCCTGGTAACTCCTCTCTATGTCTCTGGAATCAAAATCTGGATCTTGTGGAATGCTCTGCAATTCAGGAATCAAATTTAAAGAAGACAGCTCATACCCTCTGATCAAATGTTCAGGGGTGATTGGTTCAGGAAGAGAATCTTTACTATCATTTGTAACAACTTCCTTAAAAGCTATGGGACGTCTATTAGCGAGATGGATCACATTACATACTAAAAATTCAAAATCCAAATAGGATAAAATGTTATTCTTTATTGCTCCAAAAATTAACCTTTTTACCATTTTAACGCACACCTCAACCATAGATCCCAACTGACTAGCACCTTTGGAATATTGTTGAAAGGAAAGAGGGGCAACATTATTTTCTTCAAAATAAAGCAGAGTTTCTGGATCCCTGATAAATGAGGTAATAATATTAGCTCCGGCTACAAGCTGCGATCCCTGATCACTAATGCACAACTGAGGGATCCCATACTCCAAGCAATGCATCTGAAAAGCTCTTAAAAATTCACTTGCATTTAAACTTTTAACTATCTTCATATTAATTGCTCTAGACCACATACAAGTCAAACATAATAACCATACTTTATGTGTCCCACCACTAACTTTAACTGAAAATGGACCAAGATAATCTATAAATATATTGGCAAAAGGTACATTAGGTGGATTACAACGGAAATCTCTATAGGAATTCTGATTAAGTTTAATGCTACGACTATTGAACCGACGGCAATGAATACGCTGCTTCAAAGCTTTCTTCACAGTAGAAAAATGTTTGGGTATGAAATAATTTCTTCTTAATTCGGTCAATACGGCATAACTACCAGAATGAAGTAATTTATCATGAGCATTCATTATAATAAGTTTTGTGAGATAACTATCATTGGGCAGTAGAATGGGAAACTTGTCATCTTTGTTTAAATACCACTTCTTAAATTTACTTCTTACTCTAAGCAAACCTTGCTCATCAAAAAATATGTTAAACTTTGTCACAATAGAAGGAATGTCTTTAGTAGGCACATTAACTAGACTGAAATATTCAAAAACTTCAGAAAAATATTTCTTCTGCTCAAAAGATATCAATAAATTAATGGCTTGAGCAAAGTAGGGAGTACTAGAATCGTCATTATCACACTTCAACCCAACTTTCCATTTCTGGACACACATCAAAACTCTCCGATATACTAGCACTAGTCTCCTAAAAGTGGAAAACTTGTTAATATCAATGAGAGGCTCCGCACTGGACAAAAGCACAGAAAGACCATGGGAACAATTGCTCTCTTCACCCATTTGAAATGCTGGTATTGTAACTGATAGCTCTGGAATATTGGCTTCATCCAAACTAGGTCCTGAAAAATAATTTGAATTCATAAGCTGATTAAACGACACACATCTTGTCACCAAATCTGCAGGATTTGCCTTACCAGAAACAAATTTAAAAGTAACAGGAAACATTTCACACTTTCTCTGAATATTATGAATCCTGTTGCGAACAAATGTTGTGTGTTTATTCATTTTATCTAGTTTAGATGAAGATGCATTAAGCCAATGTAAAGCACAAATGGAATCTGTATATAAAGTCATATTCACAATCTGTAGAGGCTTCATGCAATGTGACCCAGACAAGTCACTGAAAATTTCCATAGCACATTCCACTCCTAAACTTATTGCATTTAACTCAAGGGCTGGCATCGACTTGCCATCTAGCTGTTTATTAACTAGTCTATTCTTGGCATGAACGAAGCTAAGCTTATTAGTTTCATTATGAAGCAAATAAAGGACACATCCATATATATCACGACTGGCATCTGTAAACACTACAATACTATATTCACCATTACGAGGACCAACAGATCTAGAAATACATAAAGGTGCTGCTCTGTTACACTGCTTTGAAATATTTTGCCATTCCTTCTGCAACTCCTGAGATAGTATTTGATCCCATCCAAGTTTCTTTCGACACTGTAATTTATGCATAAATAATCTACACCTGTTAAATAATGGCATATTAAATCCAAAGATATAGAACTGGGAAGCAATAGTTTGCAATATGGACCTTTTAGTGTTAGCTTCAGCATTTAGATTAATGGGCTTTGTAAATATATCATCAGAGTACCTATCCCATGTTAGACCGAACAGTTTATTTATTTCAGGAGTGACTACTTTATTCTCTACATCAATTACATCCTGTAAATCCCTATCATTAGTGACAATCTGTTGAACCTTGAAATTGTATGGCTCAAAAATACATGGAATCTGTTTATAAGCCCAATATAAACTCTCTGAATCATTGAAAGTGACAGCTCCATTATCCATATATATAAGTGAATATATTGAATGCTTCAATTCAGACAACATTGACTGGTCAGATGCTTGTGCAACTAATATGTAATACAGAGATATCATAAGTAAAAATGGGCTGCATCTTAATCCAAACGGAAGCCTAACATTCTTAAATGCAACCAAGGAAAAATCTCCCTTACTAACATTTCTGTACCAGTAAAACAGTAATCTAGCTTGGTCAGCATCACTTAAAGCAAGCATATTAAACGCCTTCTGCAAATCAAAAACTAACAAATTCTTATCAAACCGTAAATTAAGGAAAGATGATGACAATTTCTGATTCAAAATAGGTCCTGAAAACATACACTGGTTATGTGATAAAGATGTGCTTTTAGAAGATTCCTTGAGATTAGACAAAAACACTACCCTACATTTAGTCGACTCTCTGTCTGGCTTAAAAATAGGCATATGAGGCAAAAAAGAGAAGTAGGGATGTTCAGCCTTGTAAACCTCTAAATCATATGTTGGCTCAATGATACCCAACTTAATCTGCTCTTTAAAAGTTTGATCAACTAATTGCAAATGACCTTTATTCTTCCTGAGCTTCTTAAGGTTTGACTTAAGTATGAGCTTAGATAACACCTCATTTTAAGAAAGTAAATGAGACACTTTGGTATTCCATGACAAAGGAACTTCTATCCTTCCATCAGATCTTCTACTAATCTGTTTTAAAGTAAATTCAGTTAACTTTTCGTCAAGGTCTGTATTAGTTTCACAATAATTCGTTTGATCATAATTCAAGAAATACTTGCACTCAGATTCAAGAATTTGATCAGTGGCACGCTGCAATTGTCCCTCCAAAATATCACCCTTATCATTAAGGACTGAAAAAAATGTATTAGTAGTAAACCCTGATAGGCAATTTTCTTCCAAAATATCAACACTATTGCTAAGAAAAAAAGAATTGCTATAAACATGGATATTTGAACAATTAGCTTCCTTACTTACTGATAAACAAGCTCCCAATCCCCCATCTGTACCTCTGAGATTGTCAAGCAAAGCTTCAATATTACCAGTGAGCATTATTCCTACCTTAGATTCAATGTACACATAGGGACTCACATTACCAATCACTATCTCTTTTCCCGTTAAGCAACTGAAAGAATCTGTGCCCAGCAAAAGATGCACATTATCAATTTTCCTCAAATTACTATTCAACAACTTATTAGCAAGAACTAACCCTTTACTGTGCACAGCTTCAACAAGTTCACCAAGAAAGGGTAACTCCAAATTAATGCTTATCTCCGGAACCACAATTGCCAAAATATGCTCCATTGAATCTCCAATCCTAAGAGGAATCTTAATAACTTTAGTACAGTACCTTTTACTCTCATAAAAACCCTTGACAGTGAGCTCAATGTTTGAGTGAACAATTTTAAACTTGTGTGAATTTGCTAATCTAGCAGACACAAATGTACTCTGAGAACCGCTGTCCTTTAATCCCCTATTGACACTATCATTGCCCTCAAGAGAAAAAGTAAATGTGGGCAATATGGAATTTGTCGAGTACTGGTGTGTTACAGCAACTCCACTGCTAGCCTCCTGTTTGGCATTAGAATTAAGTTTATTAGTCCGAGATGATCCATCCCTTGCAGATTCTGACATACAAAGGAAACTCATGTGATAACCATTACAATTTATGCAACGCTTTTTAAACCTAAACCTACACTCGCTAGACATATGGTTTAACATTCCACATTTTACACAACCTCCGAAAGACTCAATTATGTGAACTTTTTCTGCAGGAGTAGAGAATTTCTGACATTTATTAACATAATGATTAGTTTCCTTACTATCACTTCTACTACAAAGGAGACAGATTGGTACAGAAGATTTACTTTCCATTACTTTAGTTTTAATGGCCAAACTATCAGTACTGTCTTTAACAGGAGTATTTCTGAACTTATTTCTAAACTTTATCTCTTGAGGAGTTTTACCTTTAGTACTTTCGTACCTCTCACTAGCATTAAAAAAATTATCGAGAATATCATCCAAAGAGGGGTGAGATTTCGTGGTGATTTGAACCAAGTGACTCTTGAAATTATCATTAATACCACGCCAAGCAAAAAACCTTGTAAACTCATTAGCATCAATTTTTAACGTCCTAACAGCCTCACAAATAGTTCTCAGATTTGAGATATATATGAAAGGATCATCCTTCTCTCCAAGCTTAAGATTCAACAATTTCTGGATGGTAGAATTTATTCTAGCTTCTTTAGAAGCAAAAGCTGAAACCAACAACTCCTTGGCATCTTTATAAGATTGCTTGTCAGCTTCTAAGCTATACAACAAATACTTAGCCCTACCATCTATTTGCTGTTTTAGTAAAAGCAACAAATCCCTATCTGGATAACTAAATGCACTGGTTGTGTTTTCAAACTCGGTTATGAACCTTAAAAAATCTTCCCCTTCTCTACTACTAAATTTTGGAAGAGGAGCTGTGGGTTGCTTAAGCAAGCTTCTAGCAGTATCAGTAACATTAGAACGAGGATTTTCAGAAACATCAAGCAAGGGCAATAACCTTTCAATTTTATCCAAATAATCTTGACATGAATTTAATTCAGTTTCCAAATCAGCCTCAACTACAGTTTCTCTATTAAAGAATTTCTCAGCTAGAATCTTACTATCGAGATCAGACAACTTTTCCTTGTAGTGTAAAAGAATACCTCTCTCGGACAAACGCTCAGAAGGATTAAAGGAATCATAACTATTAACATTATTAAAACATTCAGTGACCTTTTTCCTAATAGTCTTCCGCTGACCTACAAATATCTGTAACTTATTCATATTTAACAAATTTAACGAGCTAGAAAAGAAAATTGATTATTGGACTCTGAGCAACCCTTAAACGCAAGAATTTTACTCCGGCAAATTCAGCCATAAGCTGAAATTTGAACATTCTACAACGGTAGTTAGGAAAACTCTTCAACACAATTCACCAAATTTTGAACATTCTACAACGGTAGTTAGGAAAACTCTTCAACACAATTCACCAAATTTATTATAAACATTTCAGAGACGGAAAAATGCTATAAATTGTCTACTCCGATTGCTTGAAGGTGGTTATATCTAGGGGTAATTTCCAAACATCTTTCAGCTTTTTCAACCTCACCTGTATAAACAACAAAAAGGAATATATCAAGATATAATAAAAGAAATGAAATTACATAAATTCAATTTGAACAAAGTATATATGAATAAATCGTAAATTGCATATATAATCTATATAAACCTAATAAGCAATTACCGATAATGTTGGAAGTGCTCGCCAATGTAAGAAACCGGGAATTTATCCTCGGACTAAGCCACTTCAATTAAACATATGGATAAATGATATCCTGGAAAATGAAATACATTCCGACATCAAACACTGTCCTGAAGCTATAAATATAAGCAATATAATTTTGTATAATGTATTCACTATAACATTCACCCTTCGAATTAAATCTAATATAAAG
>NC_090725.1:20759207-20769207 GCF_036898095.1 Palaemon carinicauda | reverse complement strand
AGAGGATACTGTCTTCTCTAAAGAATACACGTTTAATCGAAGTGGTCACCACAGCTGAATGGTACAGAACTCCGCTCACGTTTTATAAAGGCGCTGATTAATCAATGAGTACTGAGTTTCATACCACCTAGCTGTGAATGCTTATCATCATACATACATATATATATATATATATATATATATATATATATATATATATATATATATATATATATATGTGTGTGTGTGTGTGTGTGTGTGTGTGTGTGTGTGTGTATGTTTCCATGTAAGTATATAAGGAAGTTAGTTATATTTAGATCTATCGTGTTTCAAGAAATACTAATTATAAACTTATATTTCTATTGTAAATTCCAAAAATTACTATAATTATATGTATATGTATATGATAATATGCTTTTTCTAATGAAAGAAGTGAATATAATTATCTTAACTTGCATAAATTATAAGATAAGGTAGGAATATATTTTATAGTTGTAGTTTTAACAGATTTTGAAACTCCCTTCGATTTGTAGCTAATTTTACTAAAATGTGTATTGGGAAGAGTTCCCTCAACTCCACTTGAGATTAAGGCGAAAAAGAAAACAGCTCCCCACTGTGGAATTTAAATAAAATACCGAGGCCATTGTTAGCTGCAACAACTGGAAGTCCCTGAACAGAAATAGTCTCGTGAACTCAATGAGATAATGGGGATTCCCTCCCAAAACTGAATTGTTCGTGGGAAATCCAAAATAGAGTACCATCTTGCATTAGAAATACGGAACCCTGAATATTCTCCTAAGAAGATAGACGACGTGCAAGGGAAAGGATTTGAGCAAGAGTAGAAAAACGTTCTAAGTAATGGTAATTCGACCCACATTCTTATTAAATCCTGGTTGTATACCAATTTTCGCTAAACATTGAACATGTTTTCTCCCGTTATTTTCTTTTCACCATTTCTGTTGTTCCAACTCTTATTGTTAGAATGTTTTTATGCCCCCGCATTTTCACACCATTAAAACATTTTCTTCTCTAGAAATTGGGTTTATAAAATGAATACGTTAATGATGATAATAACGTAGTAATGCTATTATTCATCTCTCGTCTTCCTGGATATTGATGGTCTCTTGTTCCAATACATCTTCAAGACCACTGATCCTGCACTTCATGGGCCTCTTCTCCCCCTTCTTATCTGCTTCTGAAGTATGCCTTCTTAGTAACCTTTTGTTCCCAATTCTCTCACCGTAACCTGAAGGTAGCAAACGCTTACCTCTTATAAGTGTCTCTTCGTTTCTCTCACTTTTTATAATTTTTATCATACTTTATTTTGTAAAACATTCTGTCTCAAGTGCTTCAATTTGGTTCTAATTTTATTCGTCATCGACATTTTATATCCAGAATCCTAAATCAATAATAATTTTGATATTTTGTGTGTTTACATATTTATGCATTTTCTAGTTCACATTGTGCTCTGTATGTTTTAATATGAGTGCTTTTTTACACATGTAAATTTGAAATTTTACATTTTCTTTCATACAATAAAAAAAAACAATAAATTCATTGTCTTTATTGATTTAAGATGGTGGGCAGAGAGATTAAAAACAGAGAATAGCAGAATGAGGAAGTGAGAAGATTAGTGAAGAAAAAATAATTAATCAGTTTCAAGAGAGAGAGAGAGAGAGAGAGAGAGAGAGAGAGAGAGAGAGAGAGAGAGAGAGAGAGAGAGAGAGATGGAAGTTGATAACACGTGGACAGAATATATAACAACAGAAGCTAATAAGATCGTAGATTAAGGTTCTGCATAACAGAGGTGGAAGTGTGATTTGTGTGAATGAAGATGATCTTTAAAGTATGTCTAGATAAGGGTCAGTTGCATTTGTGTATAACGGTTAAGGGAACAGATTAACTAGTGGAAATTATTAAGCTATAACATTGATTAGTATATCGCAGAAGATTTATAGTAGGATTTTACTTTAGAAAATAAGGCTGAGGACGAATACTTTGATTGGGAAGCACAGTGTATGTTTAGACAGTGAACAAAATGTATAGCTCAGGTTTGTTATGAAGTAGTTGTATTCAAAATCTCTCTTAAGTCAAAAATGTGTATGAAGCATAAGTAGGTCTTTGTGTATTTTCGACGTTTTTTTCAAATATTTATAGATTTTCATGGTGTGTGAAATCACGTGGTGTAGATATGAAGCTTTGGGATAAGAAACCGGGTCTTAAATTAAGTATACAATGGCTGATGCTCAAATTTGATACCATACTCGTTAGGATAGTGAAGAACAGGAAAAGAATTTGATGGAAGAGAATGCTCTGAATATATAACAGAAAGATAGTATGATGAATGTTAGTATGGCTGGTGAAGATATCAAAGTTGTAGATTTTCTTAGGAAAACGGAACTAAATTTCATTGATGGTGGTAGAATGACAGAAAGAGATAACAAAGCCAGTATGAAAGTGTGCAAGAGCCTAACAGTAAACTAAGAGTGTATTTGGATGCTGTTTTTGAAGAAATGTAGATGATATATATGAATGAAAAATAGATGGTGAAAGCTGTAGAGGTGACTGTTTTATATAATGTACGTAAGTAATAGCATCAATAAACGGGTTAGCATGGCTTTAAAGATTTATGAATGTTTTGGAGATGGTTTGGTTATGTGGAAAGAATTGAGTATGAAAGGCAGGTAAAAAGAACCCACCGTTCGGAAAAGTTGGTGGGTAGTAGGAGAGGAAGACCCAGTTTAAGGATGGATTGGCGGTGTGGCTTAATCATATAGAAAATAAGTCTGTTGAAGAAAGAAAACATGAAAAGAATGTATATATGGTTTGACGCTCTACTAGTGATCATCTAGCGAAAGCGTATAAAGCTGCAAATTCTGTAAACAGATTTGCACATTCAGTTTACGCCTAATTCACCAGTTCAATTGTAACTGATGCAGTGGTCATTATTTTTCTGTTTTGGGGGGATTCACACCCTGTTAAGGAAAAGGCTTAATATAGAAAAGTAGCTATGTTAACTAATTCCCTTTACCTAATGAGAAGATAGAAGTGTCAACTAGCAGGTTTCTAAGTGAATAATGATTGTAAGGTGTTTGAAAGTCTTGTAAGCATTTTGTTGTTCGATTTCTATAGGAAAAATTAAGCCTGAGGACTATTTGATTTTGTATATCTGAATATTCTCTCCAAACATAGAGATTTTTATTGATTTGGTCAAGAAGGCTTTAACTAAATTTATTAACCGTTTTGAAGGCAAGAATAAAAATCTTATAATGTTAATTATTGGTCCTTTAGAAGAAGGTTTTACCCATTTTTTTTTAAAGTGCACTCTGATGTTACAAAGGTGCACCAATAATATAGCCCTTGTATGCTACTTTGCCAGGTTTACTGGGAAACATGCATGTCCGTCCGGGATTTAGTGCCTATTAGCGGCATAAGAAATCTAAAATTTTGTTCCTTAAACATACGGGCTTAACTCACTGTCGCCTTCACTTACCACTTTCATTGTCCAAATTCAATTTTAGAAAATGATTGAATACAATATCAAAAAACTTATGAAAGGAAAGTTGAATTTTAGGTTTATATTATAAAAAGAAGGTGAAGAGTGTAAATTCACATTTCTTACAACTACCATTTACCAAGTCACGAGCAAGAGGTGATTAAAATTTCCAGTTATTGTTACTAAGTTATTAAAATGCACCTTACATATAAAAATAAAGATAAAAACATACACAGGACATTGAAATTAAGAGTTAGGAGTTACTACCTCACTAAAACACCCTGTATTTAAAAGTAAACACTGGAAAAAAAACATGCATTAAAACTGAAAATTTATAGTTACTAACATAACAAAGCGCCTTAAATTTACAAGTAAACATTGGAAACAATAAACAAGACGTTAAAATGATAGATATAAAACTAATAAGGGACTTGAGGTATGACTGGCTACTAAGATAACATCAGTCACTTGGCATTGCTGGCCCTACTTTTGCCATTAGGCTTAGGAGGGCGGGGGTCTAGTGCAAAGACTAGCTTTACTTTTTCGTAAGCAATTGATAGGGAGAAAACAGTTCCTGGTGTCCAAGAAGCAGAGGGCTACTGGACAGATGGTGCATATCTGTCAGGTTTGGTATAATGGTGCATATCTATCGGCTTTGGTGGATATCATTCTTCTTGGAACAGAGCTTGCAGGTCTACCCGTTGGGCACTAAAACCAGTATATGCCCCTCCTGTTAGTGTATGTGGTATGTTAGGTTTTTGTTCCCTTTTTGTACTGGACAGACACGTTGAGCTTAGTGCTATGGTGCTTTTATATTTTGCAACTCACGAGATGTCAACCTGTAAGTTCTTCAGAGTTTTTCTTTGAAGAACGTGCACACTTTCTTATACACCAGCTCTGTATTGCAAATGCACAAATCTAGGATGTATCATAAGATACATTCTAGATATACCACTTTTGTGCCCTCATAGGAGTCTTATAAAGGTAGGGCAGCATGATCGACTTGCCAATGCCACCCATCAACCCACCGTACTCTTCGATGGTATTAAAGACAGAGGAGTTATACCTTTCTTTGGTGAATATCATAATGCAAGACTCTTCACTGGGGCCACCCCAGCATCTGGCAAAGATCCTATCAGTAGAGTAGGATTCAGTTTTCACCTAAGAAAGAGGTTTCATCATCCTATCCTTGATGTAGATGAGCGGTTGATAACGAATCCTGTTAGCTCTTGCAGTACCCACACATTAGCAAATGAACCGTTACTTGAGGTACTCCAATACCTGATATTGGTGAACCAGTTGTTTGCATAGATGGCAGACTGGTGTTCTTTTCCAAGAGTGATTAACATCTTACTGTTAATCTGCAGAGCAGACTCTTCCTCTGTTAGAAGTGTAGGTTGCCTTGGGGAAGTGGTATCTCTTTGGTAGAGGAGGATGTTATGGATGAAGCCATGAATGCTTGTCCTGTATAATAGCTTGTACCCCAATTTGTCAGGCTTGTTTTGGATGTAGTGCCATGAGAACCCACCTCATGTTTCCATACATTCCATCAAGTATTCCCCAACAGACTGTATTGGATTCTCAGCCATCTTCCAGAACTCCGCGGTCACGCATTGAAAGGCGGCAAATTTTTTAAGAATTGGCTAGTGGCGGTTTTAGCGTTATCATTGTTATCAAAAATGAATTAGGGACTCAACAGCTGCAACTTTTTCAATGACATTACATCTGCCACCGGCTTCATCCTGTTTTATTGTGGTTAGTGACCCTTTATAGCTGGCACATGCAGGATACTCATATCAATAATGATGGCAATGAACACACAGCAGACAGTAAGCATGGCATGAAAATACTGTAGGGGTGATCGAGTGGTCACTGAGGATGGGTGATCAAAATCAGGTAGGTCAAGAGAGCAGATGTTGACCTCCTTCCACCCCTGTTCCTTGAGCTTGGCGCCGGTATTCTTCATCGGAAATTGGCGGGGCATCTTCATCACAAGTCGGGACTTGGTATTCAGCTTTGGAAATTGCTCAAGTCTTACTCGAGTCACAGAATATTTTGAAAGAAGACAAATCAAGTAACTTATATCATTATTAAAGTTATATAGGAAATATAAGCAAACACATTTATAAGGTAAGTAAAGTTAACTGGTAGGCCATACAATTCATGAAAGTTATCGACATAAGAAAATATTCATTTATCATTCAATTGAAATTAGCCATTTTAAGTCACCAACTGGTGATTTGGTAAGAATTAATCTTCAATAATGTCTCCAAACTTAAGGAGGAAACATTCCCCGGATGTAAGAGAGTTTGATAGTACCTTCCCTTCGCTATTGGCCGATCTTGATCTTATCGACATTTACTTAAAGTTAATGTAGATTATTCAGTAACTTTCTACAACCCCGCTGTGTCTCTCTCCGTTGCCAGACCAGAGTACTTTGTACCTTGTATGCATCAATAATGAGCACTTAGAAGATTTTGCATTTTGTATTCAACTTGGAAAATTGTCTAACATTTTCAGTGAAGTTCAACGCTACCGTAACTGATTTAATTACGTACTCAATAATCTTGTGAATTACATTTTGTTTAAATATATGAACTGTTTGAAAACATACAGAGTGAAATCTGTCATTATCCTCATTTCCTAAGTCGCTACTACCACAAGGCAACGTGACACTAGATCTCTGTAATGGATTCGACAACCAAAGGTCTACATTCAGAAAATGGGATTCATGAAAAGAGAACTACAAGACCGGTTTAAAATACTGCATATTTCGTTTATAATTTGAAATTTAAGGCTCAAGAATGTTACTATGAGGCATACTGGATAACAAATTCCTGTAGGAGGCCCATGAACATCTAAGTGCTATATTGGAGTTAAAAGAAGGAGATCATAGACTACAAAAGTCAAAATCCTTTCCATTTCCATTACCCTAAAATAAAAAAAATTATGGTTTATTATTTGAAAGTCAATACCTAAGTACTCACGCCTAAATTGGATAGCCATCAGATTGCATATCGCTATTATTAAAAAAATATAATTTCATTAATAATCTTACGGGCTGCCAACGCAAAAACCCGTGGCCTGTACATTTGGTGCATGGTCAATCTAAAACGAACGAACGAACATTTATAATCTGAAGGATTTTATTTTAGCTTTATACCCAACTCTTTCTGTTAAATGGTATATAAAACCCTTGCTAATGTCATCAAAGACATTAGTTTCTGTTTTATTTTTTTCTTCAAATCTTTTTGATAGTTAAACGGGAATTGAGTGATTCCCCTAAGAAATATGCAACAGCTAAACTAAAATTGTAGAAATCTCCTCCAGTGGAAGTTTCTCGGTCTAATAATGCGACTCATGCGTTACAATTCGTTTTGAGGAAATAGTCGTCAGATTTAATGCCTATTGATATGTTATTGCTATGAAATTGTTCCTCCGTTTATGTGTTAGGGGTTTGTGGTAAAAGCACACGTGCACAAACACACTCAGACACACAGATATATATATATATATATATATATATATATATCTATATATATATATATATATATATATATGTGAACCCTCGTTTATCGCGGTAGATAGGTTCCAGACCCGGCCGCGATAGGTGAAAATCCGCGAAGTAGTGACATCATATTTACCTATTTATTTAACATGTATATTCGGACTTTTAAAACCTTCCCTTGTACGTAGTACTGTTAACAAACTACCCTTTAATGTACAGAACACTTAATGCATGTACTACAGCACCCTAAACTAAAACAGGCACAAATATTAAAGGCGATTTTATATCATGCGTTTCCTAAACACCTAAAAAGCACGATAAAAAATGGCAACCAATGTTTTGATCTCTGATCATAATGAAGAAACAAACTCATTTAGTGTACACATACATGTATAGGTTAGTTTTTGCATCGATTATATTGATTATACAGTATGTTGATTTTTTTATTACCAATGTTTTACTTAATTTTTCTTAGGACTTCCAAATGAAATGTTTTTCTTTATGACGCCGCCTGAAACGACGGCGTCATAAAGTACTGTACGCTCAGTAAACAACCACGCTCAGAACAAACAAGGCATTTAACGCGCATGATTAAAGTGATAAATAATGATACAGTATTTACAGTGAAAGCATTTACAAAATATGTTATTAGTACAAATATAATTTACCGTATCTATATAAAATCATACAGTACATACTGTACGTAGCAAAGCAGGAAAACTATTTACGAGAGAGAGAGAGAGAGAGAGAGAGAGAGAGAGAGAGAGAGAGAGAGAGAGAGAGAGAGAGAGAGATTGTTTTACGTACGTAAATGTAAATTTTAAACAAAAAAAATATGATAGGTTACAACATGTAGACTTCTAAAACCTTCTCTTCAACTTAATGCATACAGTACTAAACTATAAAACAGGCACAAATATTAGAATGTTAGAATATTAAAGTAAAAAATAAAGATTGTTACTGTACTCACCACGAAAGAAGTTCAAGAAAAACTTGAATGATGATGGCGATGAATTTGCTGCACAGTAGAAATGATGATGATGAAGCTGATGATGTGTTCTACTGTGCAGCCAGGTAGTATTTTACGTCTCTTCAGACGGAGGTGTCTTTTCCTGGGACACCTCTTCAACTTCTTCAATTTCTTCCAAAGGCATAGTAGCAGGAGGAACTGGCTCTTTTTTGCGTGGCTGGAAGAACATTGTGATCGGAAGTTGTTGCCGCTGCTTCTTTTTTCGATCTAAGAGCATCTTGTAGGGAGTCATGATGTCATCAACCTTGTTGCAGAATTGCATCGACCGAACCATATCCTCGTCCCACTCTTGCAACATTTCTTTCACCTCCTTTATATGGTTGCAGACCTTGGCAAGCCGTTCTGGTGTTAAGCCCGTTTCTTCGACATTTTCTTGGGTCTCTTCCTGGGTTTCACTCTCTTCTTCGCTTGCCGATTTCGTCAGGTCTTCGAGGTCTGCGTCAGTTAGGGGCTGGGAATGGCAGTCCAACAACTCGTCGACGTCTTCAGTCGTCATATCGCCAAACCCGTCACCTCCAATTATGGCAGCCAACTGCACAGATTTGCGTACTGCAGAGTGTTGGATTTCAGCAGGTGTAAATCCCTCGTCGTCGTAAACAATCTCGGGCCACAACTTCTTCCAACTCGCATTCACAGTTGCAGGTTTCATCTCTTGAAGTGCCTTCTGAATATTCTTCAGGCACGTGGCTATAGTGTACTGCCACCAGTACGCCTTCAAGTTGAAATCTTCATCCTCATCCTCTTGGGCAGCATCCACACACGCAACGAGGTCCGCCAAGGTATTCTTCGTGTAGAGGGCCTTGAACGCCCTGATAACCCCCTGATCCATCGGTTGAATTAATGACGTGGTGTTGGGTGGCAGGAACTCAACTTGAACGCCCTCACGCGACAGGTCAGTTGCGTGTCCACCAGCGTTATCCATAAGGAGAAGGATCTTGAATGGCAAGCCCTTCTCTATGAGATATTCACTGACTTGCGGGATGAAACACTGGTGGAACCAGTTGGAGGTCAGCATCTTCGTAATCCATGCTTTTGGATTATGCATCCAGTACACTGGAAGGAGATTCTTGTTTTAATTTTTCAAAGCGCAAGGATTTTTCGACTTATAAATAAGCCCCGACTTTAGCAAAAATCCAGCAGAATTGCCACACATCACGAGGGTAACGCGATCCTTGAATGCTTTAAAGCCAGAGGCTTTGGCTTCCTCTTTGAACAGGAAAGTTCGCAACGGCATTCTCTTCCAAAACAAGCCGGTCTCATCCATATTAAACACTTGTTCCGGCTTGTATCCACCTTCGGCGATAATATTCTTGAACGTCTGGTTCACGTAAGTTTCAGCAGCGGCAGTGTCAGCGGAAGCAGCCTCGCCATGCGGGGAAACGCTTTTCAGGGCGAAGCATTTCTGAAACTTCGCGAACCATCCTTTGCTGGCGAAAAAAACGTTGTTTCTGAGGCTGGGAATCAGTGGATGTCCCTGGTTGAGGATCATCTGCATCATCATCTTCTTCAGCATGGTTGCCGTCGTCGTCTTGAGGTTCCTTTGCAGCAAAATTCTCATACAAGCTCAAAGCCTTTGTTCGGATGGTGTTCGTATCCAAGGCTATGTTCTTCTTCCGGCAGTCGGCAATCCACACAGCTAAAGCACCTTCCATGCGTACGATCGTTTTATTACGCGTTGTAACGACTCGCTTCGCTGATCTGCTAAAGGTGATTGCAGCCGTCTTTCTAATGTTCGCCTCGTCCTTCTTGATATAGCAAACAGTAGATTCGTTGATTCCAAAATGGCGCGCTGCGGCCGCATAACTTCTACCGTCTTTTAACATATCGAGAAGCGTAACCTTCTCAGCAATCGTCATCATCCTTCGGTGGCGTTTAGGCTCACTACCAGCCTTAGTAGAAGCAGAACGCTTGGGAGGCATTGTACAGTAGGATTTAACAAAAAGTTCAACTTAAAACAGTCGCACACAGCACAGATAAAACTTCACAA
>NC_090725.1:20744207-20756707 GCF_036898095.1 Palaemon carinicauda | reverse complement strand
ACAACTTGGGTTCCAGCTAACCTAATAATGATAAATTATATTGAGCATTTGGTGTTTATATTTTGTGGAATGATAATGTTACGGGAATCATGTAAAATAACTTTTTCCTCTCTCTCTCTCTCTCTCTCTCTCTCTCTCTCTCGGGGAGAACTTCAAATCAATCAACCCCTCTCTCTCTCTCTCTCTCTCTCGGGGAGAACTTCAAATCAATCAACCCCTCTCTCTCTCTCTCTCTCTCTCTCTCTCGGGGAGAACTTCAAATCAATCACCCCTCTCTCTCTCTCTCTCTCTCTCTCTCTCTCTCTCTGCCTGAAAACTTTAAATCAATCAAACAATCTCTCTCTCTCTCTCCCCTCTCTCTCTCTCTCTCTTGGAGAGAACTTCAAATCAATCAACCAATTTCTCTCTCTCTCTCTCTCTCTCTCTCTCTCTGCCTGAAAACTTTAAATCAATCAATCAATCTCTCTCTCTCTCTCTCTCTCTCTCCCTCTCTCTCTCTCTCTCTCTCTCTTGGAGAGAACTTCAAATCAATCAACCAATTTCTCTCTCTCTCTCTCTCTCTCTCTCTCTCTCTCTCTCTCTCTCTCATTACGCGATGCCAATTGCATTTGTTGAAAGTTTAGTAAGAAAATAAAATGCGGAAAAGAAAGATGGCTGTACTTTTTTATATCATTAAACCACGTATATTTTGATAGAGAAATTTACCAAAGCTTCAACAAATCTTGAATATCTCATATGGAGACCATTAACTTGTTCATTTATAGAGAAAAAAGGGCATTATTTTCCATTTAGTACCTAACCATGACAAGGTATACAGATTCTCGGCCCTATGAAATGAATCTATGGTGAACTCTTGTTCGGATCTCAAAACTTGTTCAATGCAAAAAATATTCAATAAAATGGAAAGGGAAAAAGGTGAAAATATTGACTAGTTTAAAGAAGGATGCGGAACTATGTGTGACAGGAGTAGGAAGGCAATCGCTTCCACTCGATCGAGGAACGACTCGATAAACAGCGATGTTTATGGCTGATTTTATCTCTCCTGCGACCGATATATCCTCGCCTTTCGAGTCCAACTGCACTGAAAGACGATGGCATTTCTGTCTTCTCGGTTCTTTTAATGTAGTTTCAATAATCTCGGGGTAATATCCTTGGCTGTAACTGGAAACATTCACTCGTAATACCTCTTACAAACAACACTTCAATCTTGACTATGTGAACTTGGTTATCAACTCCATTTTCACAGAAGAAAGTTGTTTAGAATTACAGTTCAACACAGCCATCTTTTAGTAAACTCTAATTAAATGTAATATGAAAATGGGTGTGAATGAAATAAAAATTCTTGTTACCGTCTGTTAGACTAAACCCATAACAAATATTTTTCTCCCGTTGTAGTTCTAGGATTAACGGCCTCTTCTCTAAGTAACAAGGTTAGGGAGGATCGATTTTTTCGTGACTAAAGTTTTGTTTGCCAAATACTTCAGTGAGAGAGAGAGAGAGAGAGAGAGAGAGAGAGAGAGAGAGAGAGAGAGAGCGGGTTAGTTAGTTTAACAATTGTTTGTAGCTATTAAGATTGTTGGTATATTGAAAGTATAGTGTTTACATTTTTGTTTTGGATGAAGACGGTAGCGTAAGGTTTTTTTTTTTTTTTTTTTTTTTTTTCAGATCACTGAAGCAGAACAACGTTATTTTGAATATTGAATTATTTACTATAAATAGTGTAAGTGATATTATCTTTGCTTGGTGTAGTTGTGAATGATAAATTCGGTTATTATTTATTTATTCTTTATTTTAACAAGATAATTTAGTTAGCTAATAGTGTTCATAAATGTTCTTGTTCCTCATCTTATGAATACAGACCTTGGTACCATACGGAAGAAAATCAATTACAATTTGGAAGATGTATATTAAAGCTATTAACTTGGATAAGGATGACTTTAGTTCAATAAGGATTCTGGACGGACTGCGATTGGATTATTGATGCTGATAACTAAGACCTGGAACTTCTACTGCTCTGTCCAATTGATTTCCTGGGCCCTAGAGATTAGTGTCAGACCTCGAATTGTGGTGAAAGTGTCGTTTAAATATTACAGTTTGTGTGTGCGACGGTGTCCGTGTCTACACAAAAAAATACACAAATACTTATACACAAACACACAGACACATACACATGCACACACACAGACACACACAAATATATATATATATATATATATATATATATATATATAATACATATATCTATGGAGATTTTTTATTTAAATTGTTGAGTGGGAACTTGTTCCAGGAAAGTCTCCCTACGCCAGTTCTTAAAAGATCAACAGGTGAGGAAAAAGAGCACTATCACTCAGGGCACAAACACTCTGTTAATAACTTTGATGACTAGTTCACTAACCATCACTTCGAATTCAAAAATGGAAATTGTACTTTGTCCAGAGGGCTGAAAACTCCACACGTGAAATAAAAGTAATTTGATGGCCTACTATAAGCCTTTGTCAGGTCTAAGGTCATCTACACTCTTAGGCTCTGTTTCGGCTCCGTCCCAGGGACCCCCAGTGAGATGCTGGACAGGAATTTTACGTTAAGTAATTATTGAGACAATGGCAATGGATGGGAGCAGTGTAGTATAAAATAAAAATTAAAGATGTGGATCTTTACCTTCGAAGCAGATAGATTAAATACTAAGTCACTCTTTCCAGATATTGGGTATACTGTCCCGAGATTAAATAAGCGTAATAGATATATTAGAAAAATTAAGGAGTAGAAATATGAATGGGTATTTAACCTAATCTAGCTTTATTATGCAAATTTACATAGAAGGAAACGGATATCTTAACAAACACAAAATGTAATAAAGGAATGCAAAATAAAAAAAAGGACGGTTACTGAGACTTGTGGTCTTCTGCAAGGATTAATAATTGAAATTGGGTCGGACACGTGGCCCTGTGACCCCGAGGACTGTGCTAGTCTTGAAAGCAAGAATGATATATAATAACTGTACACAGCAATCCCACCGCACACAACCCGAAATATGTGACAGCCAGTTAAACCAAAATTAAGTAAAAAATTATTTACGCTAAAAATAGGGTAAAACTAACTGGCCACGTAATTGTACCTGCACTCCTTAGAAGACAGTCCTTGTCCTTAAATGGCTGTTGACCGAATAGTTGTGCAGTTTGCACAAAGCTCCCTTGGCTGGCCCACCCTTGGAATCCTCGCTTGTGATAGATAAGGACTCCTAGGCCAAGGCCATGCCTAGTGTCGTGAATTTCACTTCGACAAATATACAGTATATTAAGTTCTAAGCCCGATGTTAAGGGGCGGATAGCAAGACCTTGAAGAGGTAAGACCCCCCAAAACCTTCCAGGAATCAACAAAATACAGCTACACTTTAACAATTTTATTGCAAAAATAGTTATTCATGAAAGGGAATAACATAACAAAACATTTACTCTGCATACTAAATGAAATATATGACTTGAAATAATCTCATGTATTCCCAAAAAACACTAAGTCCACATCGGACTCAAAATAAGAAAAAATACACACAATTTCAGCAGTATACCTTGGTAGACCGCATACCAAAGGCTTTCTAACGTAATTTAATGAATAACACTGACCCCCAATCACAAGGATCAGCTAAATATAACATAGATACAAATCTCACATAACACTTGCAAAAACTATAGGGAAACCGACCTGGTTACAAAAGGGGGAAGAGACACAACAATTGGAGAGATTGGGCTGGGGAGATTAGGCAAAAGAGACCGATCTGAGCTCCGTAGCTCCGACGAAAACTCTGATTTCCTGTGCTTCCTAATGGGTCCTTGGCAAAGGGGGAGGGAATTCTTACCTTATTTATTTATAAAGGGTTATTTAAGCTTCTTATTTTACCACAAGACTGAGAAACGGTTAAAGTTTTACATTAAATATAAGTGGGGGGTTAATGATTCGGCTGAAGGCCATAATTTGCCATAATCCACCAGCTTAGGGAGTCCTTGACTCTAAACATATACATAGGATATTTTCATCATGGTACAATAAAATTACATTACATTCGTGAATCATAAATTACAAATACTCAATTTCTTTAACATCCGCTCCTTCCCCTACCAGGTGGTTAATCTTTAGGCTCTAATACCGTCTCGTATTAGACCATAGTCATTCGTCTCAACGCCCGCGAGTTCTTCCAGCCTTCCCTCAATTAACGTAAAGTTTGTGGAGTTAAATGGCGGGACTTTCAAATGATCAGTTCGAAATTCCCGACATCCTCCACACCCGAAATAAAGGGGCGGTGAACCGTTCGGTCAATTAGGCAAGACTGGACTCGAGGGGGGACTAACTACTCCAAGACTCTGTTAGGCTCGCTGCGTAGCGCTCCACAACGACTCTAACAGAGCACACACAATGTACAGCATACAGCAATGTTACCCCCGGGGCAACTAACTCTTACATGTGTACACAAAAATAATAATCAAAATGTACCTCGACAACAGTCCAAAAGGAAAGGCAACTAGGCAATGGGCCTAAGACAAATCATAGATATATGCATGAGATGTATTCATAAGATATACAACGATTCAAATGGAAGGGCAATTAGGCAATGGGCCTAAGACAAATCATAGTTTTATGCATGAGATGTATTCATAAGACATACAACGATTCAAATGGAAAGGCAATTAGGCAATGGGCCTAAGACAAATCATAGTTTTGCATTTGTACATGAAAATAGCAATAGAAATATATTCATACATAATACATGAAACGATTCGATCATAAGGCAATCTGCCTTTAATCACATTAATCGATACATAAACCGATTCGATCATAAGGCAATCTGCCTTTAATCATATTAATCGAATCACTCTTCTCGCACTGCCACATATAGGCTATTACTTTAGGGAGAACAAGAGGGAGGGGCCTGGTTCTGTACAACGCTCGGTCTGTAAGTACGAGAGACCATCCCGTCCCCGTTCTCCACACCCGACGCACTTCCAACTTCTGTGGATCCATGCACACCTACAATCTCTTCACTCCACCCTCCCTACCTACCAGATAGGACACTCCCTTTTTCACTCACTGTTTGCAGCTACGCCTTATATATCGTCACCTCTCAGCAGACGGTCCATCAGTTCTCGCTGCTTCGCGGCAGCCCTTCTCAATGGGCGTGCAGAACGTCCTTGTGCGTTCGTCTGCTTCGATTCTGTTTCACTTTCACTTCTCTCACTAACTGCATCGTTCTCACCTTTATCGTCATTGACGAAGGTTCCTGTGGCTGGTTGTTGAGTTGTCGTAGCCGGAGCCATTTCCTGGTTGTCCCCAGACGTCTCAACGATCCCTGGCATTCCTGTTGTCGAACTGTATGCGCCTTCTTCTCCGTCATCGTCGTCGTCGTCTTCTTCTTCTCCACCATCATCCTCAGAGGGGGCAATTTCCAGGGGAACCAGGTGGCTGACAGCTCGCAGTGACTCCACACCCTCGAACAACACTTTGGCCATACGCACGACTCCGTCGTTGTCAGGATACGTCTCCACAACACGTCCAAGAGGCCACGTAGCTCTTTTTTTATTTTCTTGTTTTACCAGCACGACGTCTCCAGGGTGCAGCTTGGAGGGTTCCCCAGACCGACAGTCGTGCTGAGCTCTCAAGGCACTCAAATATTCCCTTCTCCACCTCTCTTGGAAGGCTTTCAAAGTGTCTGTCAGTTTTAGGTAGCGATCACGTAGCCTCCGGGAGGTGAAGGTCGCGTTCAGGTGGTCGTCCGGCAAGATCGGTGCCATGAGGTGGACTGGGTGTCCTCTTAGCAAATGGGAGGGGGTGAGGACTTCATCCTCTCACTTGTCGCCACTGTACATAAGCGGCCGATTATTCACCACTGCTTCTGCTTCTTTCACAAGGGTTAGTACGTGGGCATCCGGTAAGTACTTCTTTCCGAGGGCTATCTGGAGGGTCTGTTTCGTTACCCCTATCAGACGCTCGAAGAACCCACCTTTCCAAGGTGCACGGGGCGTCAGAAATCGCCACTTTATGCCCGTTTTCCTCAAAAACTGCTGGACTTCATCTTCTTCGTAGAGTCCCTGAAGGAGGTGGCTGGCAGTTTTGAAAGTCTGGTGGTTATCAGACGTGATGAACTGCGGGGCACCGTGGATGGCGCTAAACCGTCTTAGGGCTAATACGAATTCTTCCGCTTCCAGGGAGGGGCAGAAATCTAGGTACACGACCCTGCTAGCCATGCATGTCACGATCAGTATGTAGCCCGGCCGCGTTTCAGACTGTATGGCTGCTGTGTGGTCCACTCCGACTGCTGTATAGGGTTTTGTGAGAGTGGTCCTCTCTTTCGGTAGAGAGGGTGGTGGTGGCTGTTTCAACAGAGGTTGGAAGGCTCTCAAACATTCTCAACATTGTCGCACGGGTCGCTTTGCAATGGAACGTAGACCCGCCACCCAGCATTTCTGTCGAAAGATACCCATTAGTGTATTCACCCCACAATGAAAGTGCAAATGGTGTAAATAACTTAAATAAATCCTGACTAAATGCCCTTTGGCTGGCAAGAGAACTAACTGATTAGTTTCCTCTACTTAGGACACTCGTCCCCTAGTACAAATAAGACTATCTATTAACACTAGATTCAATTGTTTGACAAAATTAGCAACTTCACGAGGGGTCTGACTCCGCCCTCTAAGCATAAACTGTAGGCAAATAATGTTTTTGCTCTAGTTGGACAACAATCCTGAACGGATGCCGTTCTATTTTTGTAAACGTTTTGATTACTTCAACAACTCTCAACAAGAACTGGAATTCTACTTCCCTTTGCAGAATTTCCCATATCTTGCCGGGGGGGGGGGGGGGGGGGCAGGACTCATTTCCTCCCTCAGTTCTAGCACCACCGCTACTGTTGTTTTATCCTGGGTTGGATCTTCCTCCTTGTAAGAAACAGGCTTTCCCGTGGTCCTGAGGAATTCTGGACCGTTCCTCCACAGGGAGTTATCTAGGAGTTGTTGCGTCGTTGCACCTCTGGACAGGACATCAGCAGGGTTCTGTTTACTGGGGACATGTATCAAACTGAATCGACAAACCTGCTGAAGAAAAACAATCTCTGCCACTCGGTTAGATATAAAGACGTTTTTGTGGTCCTTGGCCTCGGGAGATGCTACCCATGCCAACGTGACCTTACTGTCTGTCCATATGACTATCTCTCGTGGTTCTATCAGCTCTTTGAGGGTCTTTGCTAATCTGCTGCCTAGCAACAATGCTAGCAGTTCTAGCTTGGAAATCGTCAATTTGTTCATTCCCTTCAGAGTGATCCTCATTTTACTAGTTATTGGGTTTACCTGATTGCAGTCGTCCCTGGTATATGCCACTGCGCCGTATGCCTTACTGCTGGTATCAGTGAATACATGGAGTTCTAAACCTTTCCTACCTATTGTTCTTGGAAAAGGGATCTCGCTCACCGCTTTCAAATCACTCAACAACTCACTCGCTTCTCTAGCCTTTTCTCCTTTCAACACATCATCCCAACCCACGTCATCCTCCCATAGTTGTTGGAGGAAAAGTTTTCCTCTTACAAACAATGGGCTTATCAAACCTATCGTATTGTAAATTGAGACCAAAAGGGAAAGTACCCTACGCTTCGTAGGCACCCATCCCTCCCCCAACTCACAGATTCTCTTGCTTTTTTTCACACACAATCTGTCTACGTCCCAGGCCCATCGCAACCCAAGCACGTTCGCACTCACAGGCTCTCTCTACTCTTTCTCGCTATGAAAGGTCAAGTGATTGGACGCCCACCCTTCTAAAGGCATACCCGCCCCTGTTAAGATGTTATTGACAGACTCATGCTCTTGCCTCATGCTCTCCAGATTTTCGAAAGTGGCCATATAATTATCCACATAAAAAGACTTCACCAAATCTGGCCTACCTTCCCCTTTGAAATGATTATTTAACACTTGTTGTAAAAAATATAGACTTGCAGTGATGCCGAACACCAAGACTCTAAAGGCGAAGGTAAGCGCTCGACCTGCTGCCTCGCGCCACAGAAATCGTGTGTATTTGGCATCACGAGGATCTAACAAGACGCGATGGAAGGCTTTGCTGATGTCAGCTAACATGGCATATTTGTTTAACCTAAACCTCATGATCAAATGATACGCTAATTCTACTAAATTGGGGCCAGGTAAGAGGCATTCATTCAATGACTTACTACCTTTCGATTTTGCAGAGGCATTGAACACAATTCTAAGGGGGGTGGTGCGGCTATCTTTCCTGATTCCAAAGTGCGGCATATAATAACCTTCCACCTTGGGTTCTTTCACTTCAGATATAAAACCCGCTTCAATATATTTATCTATCACTCCCTGGTATTGATCAAAATATTCCCTATCCTTCCTGAATTTAGTTTGCAACGACTCTAACTGCGCTACAGCGTTTCGATAGTTCGTATCTGGCCTAGCATCCGACCCGAATGGTAGGCTAACCTGATATCCCTCAGGTTTTTTCACAACACTTTGCGACATCTTTCGCACGGCTTCCACCTCGCGAACAGTGTATTGCTCAGATGGGGCGATGCCAACACGGGCCAAACGCCACCATTCATCTACGTCAAACTGATATGGTTCGTTCATGATTTTGCACACTCTAAGCGTTCTTACCTGTTCAACCTTCTCCCCTTGCAATAGCCACTGCAGCACCTTCCCATATGGGGACATACCATTATGGGTCAGGAAAAGATTGATCCCATCCACTTTCTCTACGCCTATAATAAAGTAGCTGAAATAATCAGCCCCTACTAATATGTGGACATTTTTCAGTGTATCGGACTGGTTTGCTGGATCGGCTAACGTGACTCCCTTGCTCAACAGATGCTGTCTGACCTTTACATAACCAGCGTTATGTATTGGGACGTCTACGTTTTCGTGTGCCACTAGCTTCATTCGCACGGTTCTTTTTCCCATCTCAACCCTACAACTCACTACATTGTACTGTCCACTTATTTCCGTGGAGCCAAATGGAGCTATATTCAATGACACTCGTCCTACCACCGGTAGGCCTAATTGACTCGCGATTTTCGCAGATATGAAGCTCCTTTGGCTCCCGGAGTCGAGGAATAGGCGGACTCGCTTGCTACCTTGTTTCTGATAGATTTCTGCCATAGCTGCTGGCAAGAGGGTACATGGGAGGTCTACGTCAGACTTCTGTGTAATCTTTGCGCTTTTGCATGGTTTAGATTCTACTTTAACCTTGGATGGACGGGGGGCAGTTTCGTGCTGTGTAGGCGTCGCATTCACTACGGGACGGGACATTGTTGATTGACTATTGCTACTATTGGGGTTAGATTGCGGTCGTCTTCCCGCATTGTAATCATCGCAAATTGCGGTGTGGTGGTTGGCATTACAAATTTTGCAAGAACTTGGGACGGGACATTTATCACTACGATGACCTGACTTTGTACAATTGAAACAAAGGACCCTTTTAAGTAAAATGCGACGTCTGGGAGCTACGTCAGTTACTTGGCGACATCCGTGAGGCGGGTGCCGTTCGCTACAAAATGGGCAAGAATTATTGTGGACAGGTTTGGATTTCGGTCTTACACTGTTGTCTGTTCTTTTATCATACTCAAGTTTGTCGCCTCTTTGCAACGCATCATCTTCGAGCATTCTTATAATGAAGTCTATTGCTTCAAAGAACTCTTCTAACATATAATCACATTTTCTTAAATGCTCGACCACTTTCCTATAGAGCTTTCCCTCTGATAATTTTTGATTTATGAGACTCATGACCATGCCCTGGCCTATATCGTCTTTACTCAACCTTTTAATTAGTTCAATTATGATTGTTAACTCGAAACGGAACCTTTTGAGCTCTACGGGGTCTAGTGACGGGACAAATATGTTAGCTAATTTTCGGTGCAAAATCACGAGCGTCTGGTGTACATTGCCATATTGTTTATCTAGTAGATCTAACGCTCTTCTATAGTTTGCGGCGGTTACACTTAGAGATTTCACTATTCTAAGCGGCTCTTTACCTAACGTCCCCAGCAAATAGGTAAATTTAGATACATCATCTAAATCGGCTCTTCTATCTACATGTATCGTAAAGAGCTCATGGTATGAAGCATATTCCTGCACTTCCCTTCAAACATGGGGAGAGGCAGTGGTTTCAACTTGGGGAGAGCAACATTCCCCGTTGGAGTGCTTTTCACTTGGTCTATACGATTGTATAGAAGGGTAGAAGCACGTGTAGCTTCACCCAGCATGTGCCTGATTTGGGCTTCTAAACTAGGTTCTAGTTTTACATGCTGATTTTTGTACAGCTCTCTCAGCTGTCTGACCTCTTCCTGCAGTTCCGTTACCAGATTCCGATAGATGGACTTAAAATATGTCTCTATCAGCGCACGTAGTGTTTCGCTTAGTAAGTCTACTATGAGGCCCAACTGCCTCAATGTGCACAATCGTGGCCACCACCATTTTAACTTAATTTACTTTCACTTCGGGAGAGTTTGGCAAACTAGGAACAGAAATAGGTTTACGTTACAAGGATGGGGGCACTAAAAAAAACAGACACGTGGTCGATCGCACATCTGGACGTTGAGGACCTTAATTGTTACGTCTCTCTCTTTTTCAAAAGCTCATATTTTATTGAATTCCTATCTAGCTCTGGGAGACACTTGCTATCCGGTTCGAAGGACCAGTTGTCGTGAATTTCACTTCGACAAATATATATTAAGTTCTAAGCCCGATGTTAAGGGGCGGATAGCAAGACCTTGAAGAGGTAAGACTCCCAAAACCTTCCAGGAATCAACAAAATACAGCTACACTTTAACAATTTTATTGCAAAAATAGTTATTTAAGAAAGAGAATAACATAACAAAACATTTACTCTGCATACTAAATGAAATATATGACTTGAAATAATCTCATGTGTTCCCAAAAACACTAAGTCCACATCGGACTCAAAATAAGAAAAAATACACACAATTTCAGCAGTATACCTTGGTAGACCGCATACCAAGGCTTTCTAACGTAATTTAATGAATAACAATGACCCCCAATCACAAGGATCAGCTAAATATACATAGATACAAATCTCACATAACACTTGCAAAAACTATAGGGAAACCGACCTGGTTACAAAAGGGGAAGAGACACAACAATTGGAGACCACTTACTTGGGCTGGGGAGATTAGGCAAAAGAGACCGATCTGAGCTCCGTAGCTCCGACGAAAACTCTGATTTCCTGCGCTTCCTAATGGGTCCTTGGCAAAGGGGAGGGAATTCTTACCTTATTTATTTATAAGAGGTTATTTAAGCTTCTTATTTTACCACAAGACTGAGAAACGGTTAAAGTTTTACATTAAATACAAGTGGGGGGTTAATGATTCGGCTGAAGGCCATAATTTGCCATAATCCACCAGCTTAGGGAGTCCTTGACTCTATTTTCATCATGGTACAATAAAATTACATTACATTCGTGAATCATAAATTACAAATACTCAATTTCTTTAACATCCGCTCCTTCCCTACCAGGTGGTTAATCTTTAGGCTATAATACCGTCTCGTATTAGACCATAGTCATTCGTCTCAACGCCCGCGAGTTCTTCCAGCCTTCCCTCAATTTAACGTAACGTTTGTGGAGTTAAATGGCGGGACTTTCGAATGATCAGTTCGAAATTCCCGACACCTAGGCTCGTGTCCTTACGTATCTTCAGCCAGCAGGTGTGAGTCGAGTTTTGGGAGGGGGGGTGGGGTGTTGAGCCAGAGGTGCACAGATTCACAGCCCAGGTCGGTCAGCCGGTCACAACTGATTCTGAACGAATGGGCAAAAGCTTCGGTCGTGAAGTTCACCTGGCTTCACCTTCCAAAACAGGCGACGGTCGTTGAGCGCAGGGTAACGCAGTGGAGGTGCCATATCGGGACTTTAGTGTAAGGCAATGTATCGTCATAAAGAGTGCGTAGCAGGCAGTATTTTGTAAAACATATTTGGAGAAATCTTGCTGCTCTAAGGGAATATACATATAAAATAATCCTACATATCCTGGCTTGCTACGGCGTCAATTACCTTAGATGTCAGGATGCCTGAAAACCTTAAATCAATCAATCAATCTGGCTTGCTAAAATTTGATAACTGAAATAAGAAAGGAGCAATGGGCTGGTGTGATGGGCATACGTCTTAAAATTAACCGACTTGAATTAGTACCAAGAAATAAAAGCTGCATTCAAGTCAGCAGTATTAAGATTATATTCAAAACTAGTTTAATAATTTATCTCGACCCACTTAGTCTGAGGAAAGAACGACCTTACGCCGGTACGATGCTTTTGCTGTGCGTGTCTTTGCTGTGACGTCACGATCATGGCGTACGCTATTGTCACGAGTTCAGTTGATTTAAAATAGTTCTCCCGATGTTTTGGTAAAGAAAATTTAATGTAGGAAAGACGTTTAAGGGGTAACAATAGTATTAGGAGAGACTAGATACAAAAGGAAGAAGAGTGAAAAACATTTCTTTG
>NC_090725.1:20714207-20736707 GCF_036898095.1 Palaemon carinicauda | reverse complement strand
AGGCATTTCAAAGAAAGAGAAGTTTAAGAGAAGGTTTTCGCAATGTTAAAGAATGCTCTCAACGTGGTTATCCAAACATACCGTAGGTTTCTTGAAAATATATTTGTAATTTCATCATCATCATCATCTCCTCCTCCTACGCCTATTGACTCAAAGGGCCTTGGTTAGATTTCGCCAGTCGTTTCTATCTTGAGCTTTTAAATCAATACTTCTCCATTTATCATCTCCTACTTCACTTTTCATACTCCACAGTCATGTAGGGTTGGGTCTTCCAACTTTTCTAGCGCCTCATGGAACCCAGTTGAGCGTTTGGGGAACTAATCTCTTGGCGAATGCAAAGAACATGCCCAAACCATCTTCATCTACCCCTCATCGTGATCTCATCCACATATGACTCTCATGTCATCTCTCTTAGAGTTTTATTTCTAATTCTGTCCTGCCACTTAAATCCTAGTATTCTTCTGAGGGCTTTGTTCTGAAATCTACAAAATCTGTTGGATGCTGTTTCATTGCCATACCATGATTCATGTCCATACAGTAACACCGATCTCATTAAACTGATATATATCCTGATTTTTATATGTACTTTCAGGCTATTAGATTTACAAATTTTATTTAACCTGGCCATTGTCTGATTTGTTTTTTTCAATCTCTCATTAAACTTAAATTCTAAAGATCCTATATTAGAGAGCATTCTTAAATACTTAAATGATTCCACCTCATTAATCTTTTCTCCTTCCAATGATATTTCATCTTCCATTGCATATTCTGTTCACATCATCTTTGTCTTTCTTCTATTTATCTTGAGCCCAACCTCATATGGTATTTCATGTATTCTGGTAAGGAGGTTTTGCAAGTCCTGTAGTGTTGTTTTAATATGGACAGCGTCATCAGCATACTCTAGAATAGCTAATTTCCTGTTACCAATCCAGTCCAATCATTCTCCACCATCCTTAACTGTTTTATGCATCGCAAAATCCATGAGGAGGATAAACAGCAAAGGTGACAGCACATTCTTTTGGAGTACTCCATTGTTCACTGGAAATTTATTTGATAGGACTCCACTAACATTAACTTTTCACTTGTTATGCTCTTGAACAGACTTAATCAAATTTACCTATTTAAGGGGAACTCCAAAATAACGTAAGACTCTCCACAAAATTGGCTGGGGCACACTATCAAAGGCTTTTTCATAGTTCACAAATGCCATCAAAAGTGGATTGTTATATTCTCCACATTCCTGTACCACATGTCTTAAAATGTAAATTGGATCAATACAACCTTTCCCAAATCCTGCTTGTTCGTCTCTCAGCTTTTCATCAATCTTTATCTCTAGTCTCTTTAGAATGAGCATACAATATATCTACATCATAACTGACATCAGTGTTATGCTTCTGTAATTATTGCAATCAGTTAAACCTCCTTATTGTTTTTGCCATTTTCACCAACACTCCTAGCTCCCATTTATCAGGTTTTGCCTCTTCCCGCCACATTCTACAAAATAATCTTATAAGTATTCTAGGAGTCACTTAATTTTCGGCAAATATCTCAGCAGTTATTCCATCGTATCCCGGGGCCTTCCATCTCTAGTTTTCTGGAGGATAGTTTTGACTTCAAACACAATGAATTCCTTCCTAGGCACATCAAGGTCTTCCTGAGCTTCAGGTATATTACTCAAATTATTCCCTTCATATCTCCTATTCATGACCTTACTAAAGTGTTCCATCCAACGTTGCCTTTGTTCATCTTCTGTTGATATAACAGATCCATTTCTCTTTTTGATAGGTATATGTTTCTTCTTCTTTGCCCCAGTAGAGATTTCATGAATAATTCTATGAGAAATTCTTACACCATAGCCACTCACTGAATTCATAGCTTTGTCAGCCTTATCTGCTTTTCCTGTCTAGATATTCTATCCAGTCATTTCTTTTGACTTCACTATGAATACTTGAATACTTAGCATGCTCTACCTTGTAATTTTCATTACATCCTCGAAAACCTTCAGCAATCTGTTTCTGTCTTTGTCTTCTTTTTATAGTATCCCGAGTATCTTTCTATATCCATGGCTTTCTCCTTGTAACTGCATGTCCCAAAACTTCACTACCAACTAATTGATATTTGTTCTTAATATCACACTTATACAATAAAAACGATCATAGACGTCCATCACAATTCTTTGAAAGGTGGGGGGGGGGGGGGTGAATTGACAACAGTAGATAATTTCCCCACGATTCTGTTAATTATTGTTTCTTATATGCTTTTGGGGTATTCAGCGACATATATTCTTTAACTGCTTGATCCCTCCATTATTATTCAGCGGTAAAAAAAAAATAATCAACCTAATAAGTCTAAGCCTATGCATAGTACTCACAATACAAAACTCATAATGTAGTCCCTCATACCTCTCTCTCTCTCTCTCTCTCTCTCTCTCTCTCTCTCTCTCTCTCTCTCTCTCTCTCTCTCTCTCTCTCTGAATATTCACGGTAATTTCACCATTTTACTTTATATATATGCACTCAAAATTGTACATCAACCAGTCATCGTTTCCTATCACCCATACATACGTTAAGATCTTCCTTGTCTTTCATATCTAGTGTCACACTACGTAAGTAAATATCAAATAACCATTAAAATAGCATACTGTTGTCTAAGGCAGACCTCTTCTTTAATATTAATCACTTTGCAATTTACGATCGTTAAACAAGCTTTTTCCTCATTTAAATCCTTTACTCGAAATAAACATATTCAAAACTCTAAGTATTTCATATTTTAGTTATAAGAGCCTTTTAAAGCCATGTTTGCTGCATAAAGTCTTCAATGCGCTTACATATATTTCGTGAGTCTTTCAAAGTGGACAGTAGACCAATATACTTACCTTACAATGTATAGGCTTACAAGTACAGTTTTTTGTCATTCAATACTTGTACTAAGTTCACATTGTAAATCAAAGCATCACAAAACAAATTTGATGTCTATATATCGATCTTACAACTCTATGATTCACATTATACCTTATGACCTTTCCTCGTGTTCAAATAAGCAGACCTAAAAACCCAGACAACTATTATTTTTCAGCGTCTTTGCGCTTTACACCAAATCCCTGGCAATCCTATTAACTGCCAGAACCTTTCCTTTGTATTCATATCGGCATTATTTTTCTAACATCGTGAATAGTCACTTCCGAGGCCATTAACAGTTTTTCGTTCATTTTATCCTTTTCAACACTTTTCCTCATTATTATGTCTTTGAAATGACCCTCAAAACCTTCATTTCGTCGATTTAAGAATACATTTATTTGTCGTAGTTCATTGCATTTCGAGATTTATTCGTTCTTAATTTGTATTATCAATATTATCATTGTTTGTAGAAACCCATACCTATGTGGCTGATATTTGATGATTTATATAGTTCTAGAATTATAGTGCCCGAAGCTATGCAAACCAGTCCATTTTCTATCTTTTTCCTTAAAAAAGTAGACTATAATATATATAAATATATATATGTGTATATATATATATATATATATATATATATATATATATATATATATATATATATATATATATATATATATATATATAAATATATATATATATATATATATATATATATATATATATATATATATATATATATATATATATATATATATATATATATATATATATATATATATATATATATATATATATATATTTATATATATATATTTATATGATATACACTAGTGTACGCGATCCGTCAAAAATGACGGCTAAAATTCGGATAGATATGCACACACACGGAGTATGACTACTCGCTCTCCACCCTCCCACGTGACGGGGAGAGCTGTGCGTTACTGGAAAGAAATTTCTCCCCCTCTCTCTCTCTCTCTCTCTCTCTCTCTCTCTCTCTCTCTCTCTCTTATATATATATATATATATATATATATATATATATATATATATATATATATATATATATATATATATATATATATATATATATATATATATATATATATATATATATATATATATATATATATATATATATATATATATATATATATATATATGTAGAACACCGGAGAGGGGTTCACTCTCTCGGCTAAAGTTCTAAGTTATTGGCGTGTAGGTCTTTTCAAGCTTCGGGCTCGTCGAATTGCCATATTCATATTATCAGGTAGAGGAGTAGAGTCCTTGAATGGCAGCTTGGCCACGTACTTTCCATGTCGATGCTGTGTCGTGTTATTCAAGGTGGCCAAGAATCTCTTATCCTCTAGGGAATCTTCCAATTTGGAGAGGGATTCCTTTTCGAAGAAATCTCTATTAAAATGACTCTGCAGTACCTCTGTCAAGTCTTGAGGGTCAAATTTTCGATGAACATGATGCACGGGTTGAGACCTCCGATGCAGACCGGTCTCCAGTAGGACCGAAAGCCACCCAACCAAGCTTGGTTAGGTAGGCGGATGGCTCATTGGCAGTGCCGTGGCGTTGCTCCAGAATGACTCGATTCAGGGTCGTGTCTAACCCGATCACTAGCTCGACCTGTTCGTGGTCAGTTGGCAAGCTTTGCAGCTCTACGTCTGCCATGTGTGGCCATCTCTTCAGCCAGTCCGAAGGCATTATGTAGTCCGTCGACACATTAATTTTGTCAGTAACAAAGACTTCTTTTACTCGTTCTTCCTCCTCACCTCCGTTGATGTTACCAAGGGTGAGTTGGACCACTTCCTTGCAGTCGAACGTACCGGCCTCTGTCACCATGGTCTGGTTGCAAGGCCTTCCCGTTACACCTAGCCGATCTATTAGGCTCCTTGAGGCTAGCGTGGGTGCGGCTCCTCCATCTATGAAGCTGACCGTAGTGCACGTTCCGTTCACCATGACTGGGATAAGCTTCAACATTGTACGACCATCAGGTCGTCGGTCAGTGGACATGGCGTGTACGTGCCCCGTCGTCGCAGGAGTCCCAGCCTCTAGAGCGGTTTCGGTGTTAGTTCTATCAGGTGGTGCATTGCTAGTCGTCACGGCCTCCGCTTTAGGTTTGTCAGATGTCTTGTACACAGTTGCTCTCTTGGAGTTTGTACTGTCCCTTGAAGGGGTTTTCTTCACATAGTGCAAGAGCGTGTGATGCGTCCCCAAGCCGCACTTACCACACGTAGATTCTTCTTCACAGGCTTCGTGATTGTGCGCGACATTTAAGCATCTGAAGCAGAGTTTGGCATCCACCACAGCATTCCAGCGGTCATCCAAATTGAGGCTTTGGAATCGGTGGCACGACTGAATTCCGTGCTTATTTTTCTTGCAGTATACGCAATATATCCCATTGTCGGAAGGAGAGCTGTGGTGAACAGGCAAGGCTTTAGCTTTAATCGGCTTGCTCGTGTCCTCAGGTTTGCCCTTGGATGGACGACGGTCGCACTCGTAGTACTTCAATTCTTTAGCGACCAGTGCCTGTCTCTCCACAAAGGTGATCAGGGCTGGAAGCTTGTGTTCGTGTTCCAGGTACTTAGAGACCCATCTTACCCGAAGAGGGTGAGGGAGCTTTTCCACTATCTTTCTCATAGTTTCTTGCAGCTCAATTCTAGTGTAATTTGCACCCAGTGCTGCCTTCACCTTCTTTAGGTAAGAAGCGTAGTTCATTAAACCTTCGCTATCACCTGCTGGGATTTCCTTCCATTCGAGAAGCTGACGAATAAAAGCTTCGGTAGCATCGACTTCTCTGCCGTAGAATTCACTCAGCTGCTTCCAAGCTTCATCGTACCCAATTGTCGGTGACAGGTGCAAGCAGTGCTCAACCAGGTTTCTCGGAGGCCCATCTAGGATATGATACAAGTGGTTCAGCCTGCGCTCGGGGTCCGAGGTATTGTTCTCAATGTGCCATTTGAAGGACATCTTGAACCAATTAAATTTGGTGAAGTCGCCTCCAAAGCGCTCAAGTTTAGTAGGTGGTAACAGCGTTGTCTGCGCCAACTCATTGCTGCTAGCAAGAGTGCATTCGAGTGCCTTAAGCACTTGAGAGTTGTTGGACAAGGGGTTAGTAACAGAGGGTTCAAATGTGGCATGTCGTGGTGCGAAAGGATTTGAGGTGGGATCCAATGGCCGTGAGTGGACTTCCATGGGTGTAGAATGGCATTCTGGTCCTCTTGTATGTTCTACAGGGTCCAATGTCCGCATAGCACTTGGGTCATTCTCGTGGTGGTGGGCGACACTTAGCCTCCATTGATTGATCCTAGACTCATGTTCAGTCTCCATGACCTTTACACTGGGAACTCTCACGCTTCCGGCATGTGAAGACACTTCCGAACCACATTGCGACTCTCCTGCCTCCGATCTAATTTCGTATTCAAGTTGCTGTCTCTGAACCTCGAGCTCGGCCTCCAGCAATGCAGCGTCCGCTAGCCCTCTAGCGGCCCGATCCTCGGCATCTCTCTGAGCAGCGAGTTCATCAGCTTCAGCTTTCTTCTTGGCTGCACGTTCTTCCGCTTCTAAGCGTGCCTTCAGTTGAACCTTGGCTAAGTTAGATTGCGCTTCTAACAGCTTTCGGCGGACCTCGCTTGTGTCGCTCTTGGATGACGTTCTTGATTTTAATGATCTCTCCGACATGATGACGATGTTCCCAGCTCGGCGTCAACGTGTGAGAAAGATTCACTTCTTGATAGTCAGGTTACAATCAGTCATCTGAGACCCACTTTGTGTAAAGATCTAAAACTGTAGAACACCGGAGAGGGGTTCACTCTCTCGGCTAAAGTTCTAAGTTATTGGCGTGTAGGTCTTGAAAACTCACGTCTTTTATAATTAGATATATTGAAAAGTACAACTTGTATATCGGACGAGGTTTTAGCTGCAAACAAAAAAAACAGCTCGTCAATAAGAAAATACAGCAATGGTACAGGATTACATTAATTGCAATAGGGTTCATTATAATACATAAATACAAGTCAATAAAGAAAATACAGCAATGGTACAGGATTACATGAATTGCAATAGGGTTCATTACAATAAATAATAGACTTACATCTTTTCCCAACGCCAACTCTGTTTCAAGTTCAGTTCAAAGAACATTCACAGGTGGTACCGTTAATCTCCTGCGAGTGATTAGTTATCAAGCCAAATGTGTGATTGGTGCTTCACACACGGAGAGACACTCCTAAATCACCGCATCAGTCAACACAGCAAGCTGAGCACAGATGCTCACACCACAGCGGACAGCCATGCACTGCCAAGGTCCGGGGCCGTGACGTCACTCTGTCTAGCGCGAGATGCCCCTCTGAGCCGACCAATCATTGAGCTAGACCATCGCTATGCCCATATAAGGTTATGTTTTCAACGCTTAGAGTTGGTCCTGGAGAACGTAAAGGAAAACTAAATTAATCCTCATGGTTAACAAAGAACACAAAAAAAAGAAATTCTTGGAAATACGTTATGGCGTATCTTACAATATATATATATATATATATATATATATATATATATATATATATATATGTATATATATATATATATATATATATATATATATATATATATATATATATATATATATATATATATATATATATATATATATATATATATATATATATATATATATATATATATATATATATTATATATAGACATATATATATTTATATATATATATATATATATATATATATATATATATATATATATATATATATATATATATATATATATATATATATATATGTGTGTGTGTGTGTGTGTGTATGTGTGTGTGTGTATAATATGATAGACATGTTTTAAGAAAACGATAAAGAATTTTACTTTTATTCCTAAGTTAAACAATCATATTGATATCAAGCTTTGTTTCATCATAGAGCTATTCAAACGGGAACTATATTAGAATTGTGCACCTTCATGCCATAAAAAAAAATTTACCATTGCAGTTTTCATGCACAATTGTATTTATATGGTGTTTGTCTACAAGTAGCAATACAGCAATAGATTGTTATCTTATTTTCCTTTAAAGGTAAGAACTTTTTTGCAACCATTTCTTTTTATTCTTTAAGAGACTTTGAGATATGCGATCGCAAAATCTAATTGTTCGCACTAGCATAATTCCCCGCTCTCCCCATGGGAAATGTTTCCATGGCATCGCATTTGCACACCCTTTCCCCAGAAATACTTGAGAAATCATCCGTGCAAATGTTTGCGGTAATTTATGCAGCTTAACGATCTTCAGAGGACGAGGCACTTCTATTTCAGAAATTCTATCTGGTATAGAGATAAGAGAACCTTTGTAATAGTTTTGGTTATGCTCTTAAAAGTATAATCTAAATTCATTTTTTTGTATATCCATGCAAAAATGGTCTTCAGATACTAAAATGACATAAAATATTTATTAATTTTATTAGTCAAAAGGTTTTGCATAAATCGTTTTCTATTCATGAAACTTCATGATCCACAAATACATCAGAAAGTAGTCATTCATATCTCCTCAAAATAAAGAAAAAATACATTTAACAAAAGAATATGAATGTAACAATCTCTGTTAAACAATGATTTATCTTTATGGGAATAGTACACGGACACAGCTATGCTTGTAGCATGATGCCCTTCAAATATATTATCCACTACCTTTGCAATACCAATAAATATATACAGTATTACCTTGGTAATCTTGTAAACCAAAAAAGGGTTTCCATAAGAATTAAAGAGAACTCACTTGATCCAATACACACGTCCATAAATACACATATAAAATCAAATTTAAGGTTTTTAATTTTATCTAGAGAGAAAATTATAACCCCTATCATAAGAAATTATTATAAATTAATAATTCACAATAAAAATAGAAATATTGACAATTTAACTCTCCCTTTGCATTTGAGAAGGGTCATGGCCGGCATGGAGGAGACGAGAGAGAGAGAGAGAGAGAGAGAGAGAGAGAGAGGGGGGGGGGGAGCGGGTTACTGGTAGGAGGAAAATTCTCCCTCCATGAGATCTTCGGGCAGAAAATCTAGTTCTCTCTCTTGAACGACGTTCATTATTACTAAATGAATCACGTAATATACACTTCATGGACACATCGTCGACGGGGTTTTTACTCTCATACATTCCATTTTGGCAAGGAACTTATCTGGAGACGGTTTTTTTTTTCCCTTAATATGGCATTGGTATGGGACCCGAATCTATGACGTCCCAAAAATGGGCATTTTTAAAGATTCCAACCATATTTCAGAAAAAAAAAATATGGGAATGACGAGTCCTTATCATAATTAGCTCCACCCATAATAGGGTAAGTTTCCAGATAGATTACCAAGGGAAGATAGTAAGTAGGGGCCAAGGTATAAACAAGTACAAGGGCTGTAATCAAGAGGTTGGACAAAGCCTTCAGACTACAGACATATATGCCCGTGGCTAAGAGAAACAGCTAGCCCTTCCTGCGTGTGACTAGAAGCCCCCTGGTTTTCTTGTTCTCCCTTTTACACAATCTCCGAATTCTGGGGAACACGTTTGCTGTCCTATCCCAAAGCCACCTTTGTTGTGACATCCTAAGACCAAAATCCTTGTACTAATACCATCTTTTTTGGCTAAAATATCCAGTCACGAAGAATAACTAATCAACTCGCCAATTAAGTTTTTTATTCACTTATATATATATATATATATATATATATATATATATATATATATATATATATATATATATATATATATATATATATATATATATATATACAGTATATATGTATATATATATATATATATATATATATATATATATGTGTGTGTGTATTTATATATATATATATATATATATATATATATATATATATATATATATATATATATATATATATATATATATATATGAATATATATATATATGTATATATGCATGTATATATATATATATATAAATATAAATATATATGTATATATATACATATATATATATATATATATATATATATATATATATATATATATATATATATATATATATATATATATATAATGTTATGTATGATTCCATTAATATTGATTTGTATCATTGAAGGCAAGGGGGAAACAATACTTTTTTTTCTTGTAAATAAGGTTATATTTAAGTGTGTTTCTTTTTATATCAATATCTCACATTTCAATTGCAGATGTTGAATCCTTATTGATTAGAGTTGGAAATAACTTGATCAATTATTGAATCATAGCAATATTCAACATAATTCTAGACAGCTTCTTTCTTTGAGCTCCCCCACCCCCTGCCCGACTATGAATGCCAATTCTGCATATGAAATTCTCGAAGCAGATTGAGTGGGGTTTTAAACCCACACCATTTGTATCATCATTCATCCCAGCGGTTTTTTATGATATCGATATGCATTTATTTGACGTTCTTGCATATTATGGTCCCAGTGATATTATACTCTGCTACCTGATTCTCAATAATCAAAAGGACTGGAAATTTCTCCGTTTCCTCAATTGCATTTGCTTATTTATCGGGAAGTTACTCCTTTGGGAACATCGACTCTCAGCAGTATCTTAATTTACAATGTTGATTTTGGCACACCATGCAGCTTGGATAGATCAGATACGCGTGTGCAGTTCCTTGGCTAGAAAATTATCCTTTTTCCAAAATAATGCAAGGTTGTCACAATTTTACTTTTTTTTTTTTTTTTGCTTACCCGTAAAAGTAACTGTTCAAGCTTCGTTATATCTTCATTAAAAACAAACAAAACAATATAGATTAAGCAAAACCGTTAATAGCGAGTGTTTTTAGTGAGTACTGGCAGGCAGTTACGATAAAATTGAGGGAACAGTTCTGTGGATGTACTTGTGAAAGATGATGTCTAGCCATACTGTGGAAATACTTGGTTCCACTGACTGTAAGACATTTGCTGATGGAATTTCTTACTTTAAGGATCTTTGTGATCCGTGTCTATTACGAAATTTAGGTAATGATTCCTACCTTCCGTTCATAGAGGGAAGGTGATGTTTAATGAGTCTCATTTTTAATTCGTTATAGAAGCAATTCGCTTACATTAAATCTGAGAAATCAGCATGGTTTCCCTTTCCCTTACTAAAGCTTTCCATTTACGTCTAAAACATTTTTATTTTTTTCTCCCTTACCTTCGTGTTTTATTTTATTTTATTTTTTTTTATTTTTTTTTACCAAATAAGTTTTTGGGGCGTAAGTAATCTTCCATCAGAAGAAAATATATTTATCAATTATCTTACGATGGTTTTATTCACAAGTAAAAAGCATTGTTGAGCAAACTTTGATAGAAAAAGAAATTCCAACTCAAAAGTCTTATTTGCATCTTCTTTCAAACTAGTATTCTTTCATAGAAAGCTCTCTTGCGTCCTATCATAAACATTATAAATGTGGAAGTTAATGAAGGAACGACTCTCGGCTCCCAGTTTGAACTTTTTTTTTCCAAGGTACTCATACCTTGACTTATAAGAAGACAGCGTCACAGCAGGAAAAAAAATTCCAATAAGATACCAGTATTCACACATGTTCGTACTTATTTATTAAGCATGCTCGCATGGTTGTTCTAGCTTATCAATGTCGATGGCATTGTAGATATCTTTTATTAGATATCACCCTTGGGCAAATTTTAACTCGCATCTAAGATGCTATGAGTTACAACCACATATCATAATAAGACATTGATATTTTCTTTTATTTTTCGACCTGGGGTGAATTTTACATGGGTGTGCCTGCAATCAGTCTTAAACATAATTTCATGATAAGGTCTCTTATGTCAGTATATATGATATTTTCGATTCCCACTATTATATTATGTAACCAATAACAAATCTGACAATTCCATGAAGTTAAATTTTGCCATACAACAAAATTTGATTTGAGCCAAAATTACACAGCAATTACCGAACACGATACGAGATCACAAAAATTACATTTTCTCGGAAGTCAGCTTTCTAACTGAATGCCAGTTTTAATGCCATATCAAATTACTTAAATTTGATATGTATTGATTGTGCTCTATCTGGGAATAGTATCCAATGCCAATATAGTATCCATTGGCCTTGATACTATCTAAGGTACTTACTTGTACACAACATTACTGACTGCGCCATACTAAAAAGTTATTTTGCTTGCATGTAAGAATGCTTTTATGTAAAGATCTATTGCTCGTCAGAAAAGATGACATTGTAGCTATTTTTTATGTTTTACATGTTGAATGCTAATGTAACTATCAATTTAACAAAATAGTAAATATCAGCTCTTGAAAAGATTTGAATACACTTCTGAGTTTGCCAGAATTATAAGCATAAACACATACACACAATGATACACACGCACTCATATATATATATATATATATATATATATATATATATATATATATATATATATATATATATATATATATATATATATATGTATATATATATGTATATATATATATATATATATATATATATTATATATATATATATATATATATATATATATATATATATATATATATATATATACCCAAAGACACACACACACAGACACACACACACACACACACACATATATATATATATATATATATATATATATATATATATATATATATATATATATATATATATAACCCATCTACAAATACGTTATACGACTAAAAAAATTATACACATTTTTCTCAAGCTACTGTGGCTCATCATATCCATACTGCTAACGTTTTTACCACTTTTCCTATGCATCTCCCTTACAATCAACATATCAACACTTGTTTTACTTTTACTATGCGAACAGTCAATCGCAGCATTTTCACTTTTTTTTTCATGTAGTTTCGTCATACTTCATTTTTATCAAGTGAGTTGATTTATCTGTCCCATGCTACATTCACAAATTTTCTTTCTCGAGACAACTCAAGGTTTTTTTTATATATTCCACATATCATGCTGCCTTTTTTCATCGCCTATTTTTTTTCATCTTTTTTCATCTAATATTCTTTGTATTTGCTATCAGATACTTCTTTCAATGAACCACCACCTTTTTTCACCCTTTTATTCAAATGTTTTCATATCTCAATCTTCGTGGTTTCTCTATATCCTCATGACCTTGTTGTTGGTCATATTTACCTTCAACTTTATCTACATGCAAACATTATGGGTATATATCTCCTTTACTAACTCCTGCAGTTTCCTTTTATCATTTTTATAATGCATATTATAATCTGCGAAATCACTCTTTTCACATCTCTTCTGTAACTCATTTTCATATCTCTCCAATTTGCACCTACATCCACTGTCCTTTTATTGGCCTCTCACATCACTCCATTGATAAAGATATTGAACAGCCAAGAAGCCTTGAAACATGCTTGTCTTAAGCCTCCATTTACACGAAGCTAGTGATTCCCATGACTATATACTCTGATACAGGCTTTTATTCCACCATAAAAAGTTCTATACCTCTCAACAGGATGTTTCTCTCCATGTGCCCTCGGTCAGCCATTAATAATTCTATAATTTCTTATATGCAAAAAGTAAAACTACGAGAATAATGTTACTTTGGATATATTTGTTATAAAGTTAAGGGAAATAGTAAAGATAACCAATATAGTAAACAAAAATAATTCCACAGAAAATGTAAGATTTCCTTATTTACAGTTTAGCAGTACATTAATCAATTAATTTAATGAGAAAAGAAGATTACCCAAAATAGTATCACCATAAAACTGCACAGAAAAATAGAAATATGAGACTTGAGTATGCAGGAATTCTTTGTAAAGTACAAATCATGACAGATGAATCACATTAATCCAAACCAAGCCAACTCACACCCCAACATTCCACACGGCTCAGGATTAGAACATAAGGAGAAATACTTACAGGACATCTGTCTTACAAGAGCTCCAAGAAAAATACGACTAAGAACTAAAGTATATATTATGTGATTCCTTTTTAGCTAATTCTACAAAAAAAAAAAATATATATATATTATGTCTCCAATCTAAGTACACTATGTCTCACATCACACTCAGCCACATCACATCTACCACTACATCACACAAAACACACCCACAATATATTTTACAAAGCTAAGTCATACTCCAAATCACAAACCACATCCAGTTATTTCACAGCTAGTCACACTGTTCCGGACTATACCAGATCATTCACACCATACATCAGCACTATAGTTATACACTTTACGTAACATTTCTTCGCCCATTCGATGTCACAGGATCTACCTCTCTGTATAAATACGTATAAGGTAAATCAGTGAACAATAAATCACACATCGAACTCAACTCTCACCCCTTTTGAAAGTATTTTCCCTTCCGATAAATACCTTGCATACCCCGAGGGGTAACTGTACCCCCGAATGAAAAGCCTTGGCATATACCATGCATTCTTAGTGCCATCAAGATGAACTCAATATCAGTGTTATACAGAAGATATATCAATATACTGTACAGGTCTTCCCTTTGCTTTCTGAATTCTTACATATCTGTTTCTTACTAATTGCCTGTTTTCCTTCTATTTGTATTTTTGTCACATATCTTACTTTCTCGGTCAAAATTCTACCATGCATATTCTCTAGTAATTCTTCCAATCAAAATTTTCCTCTTTTCCTTTATTCAGTGGAACAGGTTTCCCTCTCATTCATTTCTTTAGTCTTTCCTTCTTCCAGGCTTACTTTACAACCCCTAGTCAGTCATTCAAAATGAATATCACCACCATCTTACAGCATTTGCTTTTAATTCCATCAACTGCTGGTGTATTTCCTTTCTTCAGTCCTTTACAGATCATTTTTTACAACTTCAACAATCACTTTCATAAAAATTTTGTAGCCATACTCTAGCCCTTTCAAGTTTTTCATCACTCGGTACTTCCTCTCTTCTATTTTCCATGTTTAACAAATATTGAAAATATTCGATCTATCGACCCAAACCTGTATCTTTCCATTCACACCTTTTATTTTTAGACCCATACATTGAGAGCCATATAAAACAACTATTTACCCTCTCTAGAATTTAGTTGCACCTTTTCATTCCATCATTACATATATCACATCCCTCTTCATTGTATTTTCTACCAAAAAAAAAAATTCTAAATTGTATTAATATTTTTCTCTTTAAACCGCGTATTTCCAACTGTCAAGCCTCTTCCTAAACATGCACTGTCTATCCAAAACACTCTCCTTATTCTCACTTGTGCCATCAACTGTATATTCAATAATTCCCTCTCATGTACATTTGCATAAAAATCAATTAGCAACACACTTGTATCATCCTACATACCATTCAGACACATTTGCAACCTCGAAGCGATTTTCTTTCACTCTTATTCCTTTTTTTTCTTTTTAAGATAATGTGCATTCAAAATAAAAGGTTTTACTCTTGTCTCACTCACTCTAACCCAGATACACTCATACTTTTTTCTTCTTCAGTTTTCCTGACACTACAATAACGTCTCCTTTGATAGCCTTACACCTATTAGCTAATCCAGATTAAATGTCTCTTTGCCTTTACCATTCCTGTTCTAAAGCCCCACACTTTCAGAATCCTTAGACAGTATTTTCTTTCTCAGACTATTTTTTTTTTCAAATAGAGTAAAAAGGTCGTGGACTTCATTGTGAAAACGTTTCTTTCTATACGTTCACAGAAAGTTCAACAGTGGCGCATCGACAACACTTTTGTGCATTACGTATTTCCCGAATGCCTAAGAAATGACTCCCAGTATTATTCTAACATCTCCATAACTCCTTTTGAAATCACTCTTTCTGTCTTCATTCTGGAAATGGTGAAAAGTAATTGTAAAGGGAGAGGTTAAAGTTTCTCAGGGTAAGGTTATGAGGGTGAAAATTAACAAGGAATATTGGTGGTGTTTCCTTGCTTACGACTTTTTGAGGTAAACATTTAAATAATAGCATTTGCCATTTGAGTCAGGCTGAATAGAAAAAGCAGTATATAATTTCCCTGTGCATAGGATATTAAGCCTACTTATGTTCATATAAATGATGTAATAGGGACTGAAAAATCTGGAAATGTAAATAATCAAACCAAATTGGTAAAGACTGTGTTATGAATTATTTAAGGGATTACAACGCTTAGAATTATTTTTGTTTTGCAGTAAGACTTGAAGAGGAGCAGTTATGATCAATCATATGTTTTTAAAATTCTTTCAAGCAATATACATCTACCGGAAAACTTTAAAGGTTTGTAGGTCGGGTGAATGACAAAGGAAAGGGACAGTGACAATGCCCTAGAAGCTTATCATATCCGGGGCCAAACCACCTCTCCACCCAAGCTAGGATTAGTGAGGGCACTGGCTGCTAACGTCTCGGCAGGTAGACCTATGCGCTCCCCCAACCCCCCCCCCCCTCCGTAGTTCACAAAGATTGTAAGGCTGCAGATATTAATAGAAAATATCTATCGAGCTTGAGTGAGTCGTTATCACTACTCCAGCAGATTGCTAGGTAAGGGCGTTTTCTTATGCTACCACAACCCCGGAAATCAGCTTAAAAGGTTTGAGTACATCTTTAAACCTATTTCCAGAAAGTTTAAAAAAAAGAATAAGGAAAACCATAGGCGGACAACATTCAGAGTAAACAGGGACACGCATTGAAACTTCGCCACAATACAATACAAAGAAAAAGATAAAATTAGATTAAACAGCCTGAAAGAACGAGAGAGAGAGAGAGAGAGAGAGAGAGAGAGAGAGAGAGAGAGAGAGAGAGAGAGAGAGAGAGAGATTGTATGATCATGAAATCGAATTTATGAACAAACAGCAATGTTATCCAAGGATGCAAAAGAAATAGCTATAAGAAAGGGAATAAAGCTCAGCCACTTATCCTGTGGGAGAGGTTGCTTGCTAATAAACTCAAGTAGCTAGAGAATATTGACCAAATTTCCGACCAATATTCGAACGGAATCGTTGTTGACAATATATTGTGTTTACTGAATCTGCTGATTCGAAATGTTGGTCTTTCTTATCATTACCTCATCGATTTGCAGTAATTGAATGTAGCGGTTTGCTTACAACTTGCTACATGTACAGTACCTCAGATAACCTCTCTCTCTCTCTCTCTCTCTCTCTCTCTCTCTCTCTCTCTCTCTGTATATATATATATATATATATATATATATATATATATATATATATATATATATATATATATATATATATGTCCTAATTCATGTATGTAGATGTGTGTTATATGTCAAGGTAAATGAACTCAATATTGATGAGTATTCCACAAAAACCTATATCTCAGCATATTGTTGTACAAGTTTGCATTTTGGTAGCGGAGGCAGTGTAGTTGCTTTTGGGCGCTCGAGTTGACAAGTCCCTCACCTGAGAGGGTAGTTGTGTACGGTGTACTTACGAACGAACCATTTGTAATAAATTAAGAAAACCCATATTCCGACGTCTCATTATCCATCTACATGGGTCATATTGGTGTCAGGTGTAAAAATATGTGTGTTTGTGTATGCTATGAGTGAAGTTGTTTTTTGAGCTGGTGAAATAAAAGTTCAAGATGCCTAGATACACAAGGACTAAGATAGCAGACACTGCTGCTGCTGGAGATGAGAACGAAGGAGCAGTGGGATATAGCGTTCTTGATGAAGAATATAGACAGGAAATTAAAACGCAAGAATTGGAAAATAAGTTAGAAATCTTAGAACCGTTATTGAACAGATTCTTGGCTGAACAAGAAGAGGCACAGCGCGCAACCACAGTATATCCGACGTACATAAACAAAGTCCAAACGTACACAAGTGAAAGTACACATGCACAGCCGAGTGAAGATACGCAAATCGTAGTTCGAAAGTTGCCAGAACTTCAGGCAAGTGTTGGGCCTGTTGATGATCAACGGCCTAACGAAGGGTTTCAATCGATTGAAGCGTTTTTGAGAGACTTTGAAGTAGACACATATGGGTGGTCGGAAAGAGAAAAAGCTATTCAAGTAATTAGATGGCTAAAAGATGGTCCGGCAATGGAGGTAATGTCTTGGCCACAAGACAGTTTAAGAAGTTATAGTGAAATAAAACGACGTTTAATTGAGAAGTATGCCTTGCCTGATGCGAGAAAGGGAGACATAAAAGAAAATTACAAACCAAAAATACGGGAAGGTGAATCGGTTCTTAGTTTTACAACTCGCATTTTTCGCGATTGCGATTCGTTTGCTACTTGGAGTGTCAGTCTCCCAGAAGGTGATAAAAAAGCAATTGCCCGTAAACATATTCGCAGATTAGTAAACCTGTATTTATGTGGCTTTTGTTCAATGACAATTGCTCGTTAGCAGACATGAGTGCGATACAAGACATTTTAGACAGTTTGCCAGAAAAAAAAAAAATGACTGGGAATAACTGGTCCGATTCCGAGAAGTCGGCAGCCATGAGAGGCACTCGACCCCCGAAGAGAGGTAAGGGGGAATGCAGTCAGCAGATTAACAAAGTCTTCAAATGTTGGCAGTGCGGGGGAGAGGGGCATGGACGAGTGGAGTGCCCCACCAAAGGATCCCCCCGCTGTTACACTTGTCAGGCCTACAGTCATCTATCTCGAGAGAACTCAGCAAAAACGCCCGCCCTGCACACGCACACCTCCCCCCGCCCAACATACGCGGAAGAGGAAACAGATTAAGGGGGAGACGAGGGAGTTCGATGCCTCACCCCCCCCACCATTAGGGAGCAGCGGCATTGCAGCTGAGGTCATTGGCCTGTACCCCATATCTCGTAATGGCCGTCTCGGAATGTTAACAGTGAGGATTGACTTACCAGATAAATCCATTCGAGCGCTGATTGACACAGGAGCCAGTGTTTCACTGAATGAAAAAAGATTCTCATCAAACCCACTACAGTTGGCGGCGTCCATCATTCTTGACACGCCAGGAGGAAATAAACTACACATAAACCATACAACAATCGTCAACTTTAAGGTTGGGTTTGTGAAGTTTATACATGATTTTTTTGTCTTGCCCACCTTGGGAATTACAGGAATCGAGGCTATTTTACGAGTTCATTTTATCTCTAATAATCAAATTTTCATTTTTGGGGGAAAAGATACAATAACAGTAAAAGCAGGAGGGTACATTTTGCTGATAGAAAGCCCATGAGGGACTAAGTGAGTATGTAAGCTTGGAGAGACATGTAAGTAAGGTAACAGCTGTACCTATGAGAGGAGAAGTGTTGTCTCCACAGACACTTACGAGAATTTTCAGTGACCCCGTGTCGTCCTCTTCCGGAAGGAACCAAGGTCGTTGTTAAACCCCATGACAATTGGGCACGCGTAATCTTAGAGGGCTTAACGGAAATAAAGGAGAACAAAGCTGATATAACCGTAGTTGATATTTCAAATAAAAGAGTTGTGTTAAGAAGTGATTTTGTGTGTGAATTAGAGTTATGTGAAATTGCTTATAATGGGATGTTGGAAGCCACAACTCCAGCCCGCACAGACGAACACACTCAGAATTTAATTATGCAAGCGCAAAAACTATGGCCGCCTCAATGTCAGCCTGTAGTTAGTGACATTGTCAATAATTATTCTGATGTAATTGCAATTGGAGATGAGCTACCTGGGAGAAATTATCAATTTCCCTTTAGCATTGAAACTGAGCAGGCGGAGCCGATCAGGTTAAGGCCTTATAAGGAATCCATTCATTTCCAGGGAGAGATAGAAAGGGAAATTACTAAGTTAAGGGAACAAGGGATAATTGAGGAGAGTGAATCCCCCTGGGCTTCCCCAATTGTAGCTGTTAGGAAAAAGGATCGCTCGGTAAGATTGTGTGTTGACTATAGGAAGTTGAATGCAGTCAATAAGGATAATGCATTTCCATTGCCCTCGATCGGAGAATTACTTGTGAAAGTACGGGATAGTAAATATTTTACAACTTTTGATTCAAAATCTGGATACTATCAAATACCCATTTAGGAAGACAGTAAATGTAAAACAGCATTTATAGTTAATGATCAAGTATTACTAGAGTAATGATGGCGGTTTTGTCTCCCTTAATTGGCCATAATGTTCTTGTTTATTTAGATGATATCATAATTACAGGGAAAATGGCCAAAGAACATAATAATAATATTCATAAAGGTTTAGAAGCATTGCAACGTAATGGTATGAAAATAAATTTGTCAAAATGCAAATTTTTCTGTAAACAGGTCGAATTTTTAGGTCACATAATAACCCCAGAAGGTATCCAACCCTGCCCCAGTAAAGTAGCTGCTATTAGAGATTTCCCCAGGCCACGTAACTCTAAAGAAGTAGCTGGGTTCCTAGGGCTTGCGGGTTATTACCGTAAATTCATAAGAGGTTTTGGAGACAAAACGAGACCCTTAGATGCTTCAAAGAAACAGAAAGTAATAAATTGGGGAGGGGAAGAAAAAAGGGCCTTTAACCGTTTCAAAGCTGCCTTAACTAGCAGTGAATTACTCGCATATCCTAGACCTCATTGCCCGGTTTTAGTGACAACAGATGCGAGTAGCGTAGCTGTTGGTGGCGTAGTTTCTCAACGAGATGATAAAGGCAGAGAGCAACCCATTTATTTTGCTTCCCGGGCATTAAAAGTGGCAGAAAAAAAATATAGTTGATTCGATCGGGAGGCTTTGGCTATTCTTTGGGTTCTAGAGAGGCATCGGTTCTTTTTATTAGATCAGTCGATTGAATTGCAAAGTGATCATCACCCCTTACGAGATTTGTATTATAAAAATGATTCGACCTCTCGTCAAGCGAGATGGATTGAGAGATTGTTAGAGTTTAATATAAAGGGTTTTCACCACATAGAAGGTGAAGCTAACAAGGTAGCTGATGCTTTCTATAGAGGTGCAGTAATAGGAGTAACAACTAGGACACAAAAGAGGAAAGAAGAACGTAACCCAAATATTGAAGACTCCCATCAAATTAGAGAAAATAGAGAACGGGATGTGAATTCTCCCGAGGAACAAACGGAACATGGTAGCGGAGAGAGAGAGAGAGAGGGAGAGAGTTGTAGATGTTGGAGAGAGAGAGAAAAAGAGATACGATCGGCGAGAGTGAATATATTTGGGTGGCAGAGGACATGACCATGGGTGTTCAGAATGAATGCCCTGATGATGCGGGTTTGATTGACTTGGGAGGTTGGGACATAAAAGAAGTCTGAGAGTGATAGAAAAAAAAAGAATGGATGGAAAGAGTGTGAGCAGTGATTAAAGGGGGATCGGAAAGTTATCTGTCATTTCTGGATGTGCCTTGTGAGAAATCTTTTATTGAAAATCATATCTTATATTGTGCTTACGAGAAGAGGGGAGGGGAATTTTGTGCACGGGTATTTCTTCCTCCCTCTTTAATTAAACGAGCCATCCACATTGTACATGCAAGTCCGTATGCAGGGCATTTAGGGATCGATAGAACATTAAGGAGAGCACGTGAATCCTTCTTTAGGATAGGAATGAAAAAATCTCTAGAGAATTATATAAAAGGTTTTCATGTTTGTCACTGTTTCAAAGAACATAAAAACACTATACCGGAAGCCAGAAAGTGCCCTGTGATTCCTATTAAATTTTATAGAGCGCATATGGAAGAGGTAATACCATTTCCTACTGGTATAACACAACATAAGTATATATGTGTATTTGTGGAGGTATTTACTTGGTACACTCATACTTACGCAATGTTGGATAAATCGGCAAATTAATAAGCCCAGGCGCTCTGTTCTTTCATTACTAGGTTTGGATGCCCGAAAATTTTGATAAGTGATGATGGTCGCGAGTTTATAAATAAGGATGTGAAATCGGTGACAGACTGGATGAAAATTGAACACTTTTCAGTGACCTCATATAGGCCTTCAGCAAATGGCGTAGTAGAATCGCATAATAGGGAAGTAGTGCGAATTTTACGTTACCTAGTGGCTGATGACCCCCTTCATTGGCATGCCATGCTTCCTACAGCTGAGCTAGCTTTGAACATTGCATATAAAGCTTTGCTCAGGGACACGCCTTTCTTTTTAGTGTATGGACAGGATCCTGTGTTCCATATACGGTACTCATTAATTTGCAACAATTGCCAAATTATTCAACTGAGCAATACCATGTAAATTTATTAAATATATTAAGGAGAGTAATGAACACCACTGAAAGGTTTCTGAAAAAAGCAAATGAAAATCACAGCTCAAAGTGTGATGGTTGGTTCAAAACCGCACTGGTAAAAGTTTTTGTGGCGATCGTGTGTATTTGAAACGATTACAACCTAGGAAACACAAACTAGAACCAGCATCTTTGGGTCCGTAGCGAGTAAAGATGGTTAAGTTTAACACAGTTGTGATACAAAGCATTATTAATGGCGCAGTGTTTGAACATCATCAAGCACACATACTGTACATGTGGTGCCTGAAGAGGTAGTTTTCAAAAGTCTTCCTCCTTACCACTGCATACGTGACATTCCTCGAGTTGATGAGTAGAGTTTTATTTCCTTTGCTGTTGTTGGTGTTGTTTGAACAAACCTCATTTCTTTTGACTTATTCTAAATAAACTTGATGATAACAATGTGTTCTTATGGTGATGCTTAATGTATACATAAAATGTTATGGTAGATTTGCAGAGTGCGG
>NC_090725.1:20706707-20709207 GCF_036898095.1 Palaemon carinicauda | reverse complement strand
CATCATCGGCCACTCCACTCGTGGGCCTGAAGCCATTCCCATGGAAACTGCAATGTCTGCCTTATGTACATCTGCCTTACTCTCAGGATGGATTGCAAGATTTGGTATCCCTGAGCATATTACTTCTGACAGGGGTACCACTTTCACCTCTCAATCATGGACATCATTAGTGAATCTCCTGGGCATCACCCTACATCAGACAACTGCCTACAACCCCGCTGCCAATGGAATGGTTGAACTTTTTCATCGCACTCTTAAAGCAGCTTTGATGTCCCCCTGCAAGGATTCCAACTGGTTTACTCAGCTTCCCTGGGTCCTCCTGGGACTAATGACCACTCCTAAAGACGCCCTCGACGTCTCAGCAGCTGAAATAGTGTATGGCGACCTGTTGGTCATCCCTGCCGAATTTTTTCCTTCTGCAACCTCCTCCGATGATATCCAGTGCATACGTCACGTCGTGGCAAAATTTACTCCTTGCCGCCAGACTTACAAGCCCCCATCGAAGCATCACATACTAACAGACTTGCACTCTGCCATGCACGTCTTCCTACGCAACGACACTAGCAAGCCACCGCTAACGCCGCCTTACACGGGCCCTTTCCTTTTGATCCGACACAGTCCGAAAGCATTCCTACTAAACATTGGTGGCAAAGAAGACTGGGTTTCCATTGATCGTCTAAAACCTGCTTACCTCTTACCAGATGACCTGCTACAGTTCGCCTCTCTAGATCAGGGCGCCCTATTTAACATGAACAGTATGTCATTTTTATGGGGGAGCCATGTACCAACCGTGTGTCACACGATCGTACATAGTAATGACATTTCTTTTTTTGTATATATTATGCTTTGTATCTTCGCTCTCCCCTCGCACTGATGGGGACCTGAAATAACATGTTTGTTTTTCTCACAGTTAACTGTTAACAGCCACGGTTGTCGGTTGAACATGAAATTGCCTGTTATGTTTTTAAGTCCTTTTTGCCTGGAGTTTATGTATATATAAACGGATGTTCTGTAATAAAGTTACTAAGTTGCTTTCATCCTGTCTTCTTATTCGCAGCCTCTCCTGGCTCGTCACAAAGATCATATCAAAACTTGAAGATCACGTCTTTTGTTGATCTCCAAATGACACTTTATGATTATAATGAATTATGCTTGGAAAATTAGGAGCATTGTACAAAATGTATTCTTGAAAAGAATTACAAATTCAGTAGGGTGTTTTGTACAGACTGAAACATAAAGACTGCTTGTAACTATTTAATATCAGGACAAAATCCTTTAGTAGTATTCAAGATATTGAATGACGTCTGCATGTTCAAAGTGAGTAACAAACCTTGAGGAGTTTTATTTCCAAGCCAACACATAGAGATTTTTTTTTTTGGGGGGGGGGAAGTAAATTCAGAGAGAATGTTTGCTGAACAAAGCTAATTTCATAACTTTACGGAAAAAGTGAGAGGTACTTGCTGAAGAGATTACAGTACTGTGTCGTTATAGTAAAACGTTTGAAGAGTTGCTATAGAAGGTCTAGAACTAAAGAAAGCAGGAGCCTAGGACATACATGGAATAATAAGAATCCTATGATAGCAATTATATTTCTTCATTTTGAAGGGTGGTGTCAGTGAACGGCTTAGAATGTACTTCGTTGAGAAGCATAAGAATTTCTATAAGCTTAATGACGGAATTGTAAAAAGAAGAGCAAGAAATTTTTTTTTCTGATTTCCTCAACAAAACAATGGTTATATTGATGGGTATTCTTTAAGAAAACTGACAAATCAAAAGAGCGACGTAACAGAAGAGTCACAAAAATACTGCTCAGAGGAGTGACAGATCATAATGGTGACATAAGAGATGAGTCACAAAATATTATAATTATCAGAAGAGTGACAAAGGTTCAAAAATTAAAATCGTTATTTTTTTTTTTTACAAAACATGTAATATAAATTGCTTTATGAACTATACTTTTAGGTTGAACAAAATATTTAGAATATTTTTATTCTTTTGAACTAAATAATAAAACTCTCCTTTTTATTAAACAAAATAATTGATATAGTAACTTTTTGGAAACAAATTTTAATTTCTAAGTCTATTGCATGAATTGGGAAGTGAGTTGTGAACAATATCCCTCATATATTCATTGAAATCTTTGAGCACCATAGAAGTGATTTATGTTTGGTGAAAATTATTCCCTTCGACGCCATATGACATAATGTACTTCTATTAATTGCCACATTTTTCTGGGTTTTTTTTATTACGTATATGAAGCTTTTACAATATATGTAATATATTACTTCAATGGAAACAAAATTCAGTTAGCTATACGGTAATAAATGGTGTAAAGTCCTATCTCAATTAGTGTTGGTGCAATTATAAGTTAAATAAAAAAGGAAAAGGAAATAGGGCCTGGGACTTAAAGGCCAAATCATTTGGTGAGAGGTTGAGGTTGGAAGGGTTAAACAAACTGGCCCTGTCTACTTGAGACTGTTGTGAACTTTAGAAATATAGA
>NC_090725.1:20671707-20681707 GCF_036898095.1 Palaemon carinicauda | reverse complement strand
TTGAGATTTCCAGCTATATCAAGACTATGCACTTAGTTCTAATCGTCCTGACATACTTTCATCATCATCATCATCATTTCAGCCTTCAAAAGTCCTTTGTTGGATGTAGGCCTTCCCCAGGTTCCTCCACAAACTTCTATCCCAAGCTATTCTGTGCCACTGTTGCTTATGTTGGTCTAAGTCATCTCGCCAGCGGGTTTTTGTCTTCCTCGGTTTCTTGTGTATCCTCGGGGTGTCCAGAAGGTTGTTCGTGATGTCCATCTGTTGTCTGTCATCAAGGCAATGTGCCCCGCCCAGTTCCATTTGAGCTTGTTAATGGTTTCAAGGATATCCATTACTTTAGTTTTTTGGCGTATCCTTTTAACGACCGCTTAATATTTTAAACTCCCATTGTGAAGACCGTAATTGTTAAAGCTAAGCACGAAGTTACGTTTCAGCCCTTTTCATAGAAATCATTGGTACTGAGAACACGCTGATGACATCATGATTTGCAAATGTCTAATCCCTGAGTAGACATACTAATCGTGTCCACATCGCTTCAACTCTTCTCCTGTGACTACTAAGCATTTCGCTTACCCCAAGTCATCGTTTTTCTTTGATGAATTTTTGAAGAAGAGTCGGATCAGTATGAGATTTTAACAGAGCCTCATTGACCACCTACCATAATTTTTTTTAGCATAGTGAGTTAGGGAAAGTAAACAACCAAGTCAGTTTGATCGTGAAAATAAGATGAAATTCCACCAACGATGTTAACAATTTGTACGAAATTCTTTGATGTCACGAAAACGTCACAATTTTCCAGAACCTTGAACACCGATTGAAGGGTTAGGGGAAGACAGTGATACCCTCGAGGGCTTCGCACTTCAGGTGCTGTCAAAATTAGTTTTAATCTGACCATTCTTTTTTTACCGGATACTTATACTCCTTATTTCATACCAGTGACTGAAGTGGTTGTAGCACTACTGTAACTTTCCGTCGAGGACTGATTGGTTGAGTCAATCAATTATTCTTATTTTCCTAACCCTGTTTATACCGTAAATTTATTCAATTTAATGTCATTTATTTTATTTATTTATTTATTTTTTTACTATTCATTTAGCTATTTTCTTTTCGTTACATAGATTTTTATTAATTTCTTTTATTTAAATTTTTTCCCCTTTTCATGTTGTGTTTTGACCCACACTAACATTTCTTGGTGGCATAATTTTCAATTCCAGTCTGACTTTCTACCTGTTAATAATAATAATAATAATAATAATAATAATAATAATAATAATTATAATAATTGTCGTGATTTTCACTTCGACAATTATATGATAAGTTCTAAGCCCGATGTTAAGGGTGGATAGCAAGACCTTGAAGAGGTAAGACTCCCAAAACCATCCAGGAATCAAACAAATACGGCTACTCTTTACAATTTTATTAAAAAAATAGTTGTTTAAAAAGGGAATAACATATTAAAACATTTACTCTGCATAATAATGAAATATCTGACTTGAAATAATTTCATGTGCTCGCAAAACACAAAGTCCACATCGGACTTAAAAGAAGAACAAAATGCACCCAATTTCAACAAAATACCTTGGTAGTCCACATACCAAGGCTTTCTATCATAATTTAATGAATGACTCTGATCCCCAATCACAAGGATCACCGAAATATATATAGATACAAATCTCACATCACACTTACAAAAACTATGGGGAAACCGACCTGGTTATACAAGGAGCAGAGACGTAACAATTTTAGACAACTTACTTGTTCTGGGGATATTAGGCAAAAGAGGACGATCGGAGCTCTGCAGCTCCGACGAAAACTCTGATTTCCCACGCTGACTAAAGTGTCCTTGGCAGAGGGGAGGGAATTCTTACCTTATTAATTTATAAGGGGTTGGTTAAGCTTCTTTATTTACCACAAGACTGAGGAACTGTTAAAGTCTTATTTTAAATACAAGTGGGGGTTTAATGATTCGGCTTAAGGCCATAATTTGCCGTAATCCACCAGCTTAGGGAGTCCTTGGCTCTAAACATATACATAGGACATTTTCACCGTGGTACAGTAAAATGACGTTACATTCGTGATTCATAAATTACAAATACTCAATTTCTTTAACATCCGCTCCTTCCTTACCAGGTGGTTAAGTTTTAGGCCCTAATACCATCTCGTATTAGACCATAGTCATTCGTCTCAACGCCCGCGTGATCTTCCAGCCTTCCCTCAATTTAACGTAATGTTTGTGGAGTTAAATGGCGGGACTTTCGAATGATCAGTTCAAAATTCCCGACATCCTCCACACCCGAAATAAAGGGGCGGTGAAACGTCGGTCAATTAGGCAAGACTGGACTCGGAGGGGAGTAACTACTCCAAGACTCTGTTAGGCTTGTTGCGTAGCGCTCCACAACGACTCTAATAGAGCATACACAATGTACAGCATACAGCAATGTTACCCCGGAGCAATTAACTCTTACAGGTGTACACAAAAATAATAAACAAAATGTACCCAGACAGAGGATACATACAACAGTCCAAATGGAAAGGCAAGTAGGCAATGGGCCTAAGACAATCATCATTTCATGCATATATACATGAGAATTGCAATAGAAATGTATTCACACATATAATACATACAACGATTCAAATGGAAAGGCAAGTAGGCAATGGGCCTAATACAATCATCATTTCATGCATATACATACAAAAATATCAATAGAAATGTATTTAGACATATAATACATAGATCGATTTGATCATAAGGCAATCTGCCCTTAATCACATTAATCGAATCACTCTTCTCACACTGCCACACGTAGGCTATTACTTTAGGGGGAACAAGAGGGAGGGGCCTGGTTCTGTACAACGCTCGGTTTGTAAGTACGAGAGACCATCCCGTCCCCGTTCCCCACACCCGACGCACTTCCAACTTTTGTGGATCCATGCACACCTACAATCTCTTCAATCCACCATCATCCTCAGAGGGGGCAATTTCCAGGGGAACCAGGTGGCTGACAGCTCGCAGTGACTCGACACCCTCGACCAACACTTTGGCCGAACGCACAACTCCGTCGTCGTCAGGATACGTCTCCACAACACGTCCAAGAGACCACGTAGCTCTTTTTTTTTATTTTCTTGTTTTACCAGCACGACATCTCCAGGGTACAGCTTGGAAGGATCCCCAGACCGACAGTCGTGCCGGGCTCTCAAGGCACTCAAATATTCCCTTCTCCACCTCTCTCGGAAGGCTTTCAAAGAGTCTGTCAGTTTTAGGTAGCGATCACGTAGCCTCCGGAAGGTGAAGGTCGTGTTGAGGTGGTCGTCCGGCAAGATCGGTGCCATGAGGTGGACTGGGTGTCCTCTTAGCAAATGGGAGGGGGTGAGGACTTCATCCTCGCACTTGTCGCCACTGTACATAAGCGGCCGAATATTCACCACTGCCTCTGCTTCTTTCACAAGGGTTAGTACGTGGGCGTCCGGTAGGTACTTCTTTCCGAGGGCTATCTGGAGGGTCCGTTTTGTTACCCCGATCAGGTGCTCGAAGAACCCACCTTTCCAAGGTGCACGGGGCGTCTGAAATCGCCACTTTATGCCCGTTCTCCTCAGGAACTGCTGGACTTCATCTTCTTCGTAGAGACCCTGAAGGAGGTGGCTGGCAGTTTTGAAAGTTTGATGGTTATCAGACGTGATGAACTGTGGGGCACCGTGGGTGGCGCAAAATCGTCTTAGGGCGAATACGAATTCTTCCGCTTCCAGGGAGGGGCAGAAATCGAGGTACACGGCCCTGCTGGCCATGCATGTCACGATCAGTATGTAGCCTGGCCGCGTTTCAGTCTATATGGCCGCTATGTGGTCCACTCCGACTGCTGTAAAGGGTTTCGTGAGGGTGGTCCTCTCCTTCGGTAGAGGGGGTCGTGTTGGGTGTCTCAACAGAGGCTGGAAATGCTCGTAAGCATTCTGGACATTGTCGCACGGTTCGCTTTGCAATGGAACGTAGACCCGCCACCCAGCATTTCTGTCGAAAGATACCCATTAGTGTATTCACCCCACAATGCAAGTACAAACAGTGTAAATATCTTAAATAAATCCTGACTAAATGCCCTTTGGCTGGCAAGAGAATTAACTGATTAGTTTCCTCTACTTGGGACACTCGTCCCCTAGTACAAATAAAACTATCTATCAATACTAGACTCAATTGTCTGACAAAATTAGCAACTTCACGAGGGGGTCTGACTCCGCCCTTTAAGTAAGCATAAACTGTAGGCAAATAAGGTTTTTGCTCTAGTTGGACAACAATACTCAACGGATGCCGTTCTATTTTTGTAAACCTTTTGATTACTCCAACAACTCTCAACAAGAATCGGAATTCTACTTCCCTTTGCAGAATTTCCCATATCTCGCCTGGGGGGGCAGGACTCATATCCTCCCTCAGTTCTTGCACCGCCGCTACTGTAGTAATTTCATGGGTTGGATCTTCCTCCTTGCAAGGAACAGGCTTTCCTGTGGTCCTGAGGAATTCTGGACCGTTCCTCCAAAGGGAGTTATCTAGTAGTTGTTGTGTCGTTGCACCTCTGGACAGGACATCAGCAGGGTTCTGTTTACTGGGGACATGGATCAAACTGAATCGACAAACCTGCTGAAGAAAAACAATCTCCGCCACTCGGTTAGATATAAAGATGTTCTTGTGGTCCTTGGCCTCGGGAGATGCTACCCATGCCAACGTGACCTTACTGTCAGTCCACATTCTATCTCTCGTGGCTCTATCAGCTCTTTGAGGGTCTTTGCTAATCTGCCGCCTAGCAACAATGCTAGCAGTTCTAGCTTGGGAATTGTCAATTTGTTCATTCCCTTCGGAGTGATCCTCATTTTACTAGATATTAGGCTTACCTGATTGCAGTCGTCCCTGGTATATGCCACTGCGCCGTATACCTTACTGCTGGCATCGGTGAATACATGGAGTTCTAAACCTTTCCTACCTATCGTTCTTGGAAAAGTGATTTCGCTCACCGCTTTCAAATCACTCAACAACTCACTCGCTTCTCTAGCTTTTTCTCCTTTTAACACATCATCCCAACCCACGTCATCCTCCCATAGTTGTTGGAGGAAAAGTTTTCCTCTTACAAATAATGGGCTTATCAAACCTATCGGATCGTAAATTGAGACCAACAGGGAAAGTACCCTACGCTTCGTAGGCACCCATCCCTCCCCCAACTCACAGATTCTCTTGCTTTCTTTCACACACAATCTGTCTACGTCCCGGGCCCATCGCAGCCCAAGCACGTTCACACTCACAGGCTCTCTCCACTGTTTCTCGCTATCGAAGGTCAAGTGATTGGACGCCCACCCTTCTAAAGGCATACCCGCCCCTTTTAAGATTTTATTGACAGACTCATGCTCTTGCCTCATGCTCTCCAGATTTTCGAAAGTGGCCAAATAATTATCCACATAAAAAGACTTCACTAAATCTGGCCTACCTTCCCCTTTGAAATGATAATTTAACACTTGTTGTAACAAAAATGGATTTGCCGTGCTGCCGAACACCACGACTCTAAAGGCGAAGGTAAGCGCTCGACCTGCTGCCTCGCCCCACAGAAATCGTGTGTATTTGGCATCACGAGGATCCAACAAGACACGATGGAAGGCTTTGCTGATATCAGCTAACATAGCATATTGGTTCAACCTAAACCTTATGATCAAATGATGCGCTAATTCTACTAGATTGGGGCCAGGTAAGAGGCATTCATTCAATGACTTACTACCCTTTGATTTCGCCGAGGCATTGAACACGATTCTAAGGGGGGTGGTGCGGCTATCTTTCCTGATTCCATAATGCGGCATATAATAACCTTCCACCTTGGGTTTTTTCACTTCAGATATAAAACCCGCCTCAATATATTTATCTATCACTCCCTGGTATTGATCAAAATATTCCCTATCCTTCCTGAATTTAGTTTGCAACGACTAACTGCGCTACAGCATTTCGATAGTTCGTATCTGGCCTAGCATCCGACCCGAATGGAAGGCTAACCTGATATCCCTCAGGCTTTTTCACAACACTTTGCGACACCTTTCGCATGGCTTCCGCCTCGCGAACAGTGTATTGCTCAGATGGGGCGATGCCAACACGGTCCAAACGCCACCATTCATCTACATCAAACTGATATGGTTCGTTCATGATTTTGCACACTCTAAGCGTTCTTACCTGTTCAATCCTTTCCCCCTGCAATAGCCACTGCGGCACCTTCCCATATGGGGACATACCATTATGGGTCAGGAAAAGATTGATCCCATCCACTTTCTCTACGCCTATAATAAAGTAGCTAAAATAATCAGCCCCTACTAATATGTGGAAATTTTTCATTATATCGGACTTGTTTGCTGGATCAGCTAACGTGACTCCCTTGCTCAACAGATGTTCTCTGACCTTTACATAACCAGCGTTGTGTATTGAGACGTCTACATTTTCGTGTGCCACTAGCTTCATTCGCACGGTTCTTTTTCCCATCTCAACCCTACAACTCACTACATTGTATCGTCCACTTATTTCCGCGGAGCCAAATGGAGCTATATTCAATGATATTCGTCCTACCGCCGGTAGGCCTAATTGACTTGCAATTTTCGCCGATATGAAGCTCCTTTGGCTTCCGGAGTCGAGGAATAGGCGGACTCGCTTGCTACCTTGTTTCTGGTGGATTTCTGCCATAGCCGTTGGCAAGAGGGTGCATGGGAGGTCTACGTCAGACTTCTGTGCAATCTTTGCACTTTTGCATGGTTTAGATTCCACTTTAGCCTTGGATGGACGGGGGGCAGTTTTGTGCTGTATAGACGTCGCATTCACTATGGGGCGGGACATTGTTGATTGACTATTGCTACTATTTGGGATAGATGGCGGTCGTCTTCCCACATTGTAATCATCGCAAATTGCGGTGTGGTGGTTGGCATTGCATATTTTGCAAGAATTTGGGACGGGACATTTATCACTACGATGACCTGACTTTGTACAATTGAAGCAGAGGCCCCTTTTAAGTAAAACGCGACGTCTGGCAGCTACGTCAGTTACTTGGCGACATCCGTGAGCCGGGTGCCGTTCGCTACAAAATGGGCAAGAATTATTGTGGACAGATTTGGATTTCGGTCTTACACTGCTGTCTGGTCTTTTGTCATGCTCAAGTCTGTCGCCTCTTTGCAACGCATCGTCTTCGAGCATTCTTATAATAAAGTCTATGGCTTCAAAGAACTCTTCTAACGTGTAATCACATTTTCTTAAATGCTCGACCACTTTTCTGTAGAGCTTTTTCTCTGATAATTTTTGATTTATGAGGCTCATGACCATGCCCTGGTCTATATCATCTTTACTCAACCTTTTGATTTGTTCAATCATTATTGTTAACTCGAAACGGAACCTTTAGAGTTCTACGGGGTCTAGTGACGGCACAAATATGTTAGCTAATTTTCGGTGCAAAATCACGAGCGTCTGGTGTACATTGCCATATTGTTTATCTAGAAGATCTAACGCTATTCTATAGTTCGCGGCGGTTACACTTCGAGATTTCACTATTCTAAGCGGCTCTTTGCCTAATGTCCCCAGCAAATAGGTAAATTTAGATACATCATCTAAATCGGCTCTTCTATCTACATGTATCGTAAAGAGCTCACGGTACGAAGCATATTCCTGCACTTCCCCTTCAAGCGTGGGGAGAGGCAGCGGTTTCAACTTGGGGAGAGCAGCATTTCCCGTTGGAGTGCTTTTCACTTTGTCTATACGATTGTATAGAAGGGTAGAAGCTCGTGTAGCTTCACCCAGCGTGTGCCTGATTCGGGCTTCCAAACTAGGTTCTAGTTTGACATGCTGATTTTTGTACAGCTCTCTCAGCTGTCTGACCTCTTCCTGCAGTTCCGTTACCAGATTCCGATAGACGGACTCGGAGTATGTCTCTATCAGCGCGCGTTGCGTTTCGTTTAGCAAGTCTACTATGAGGCCCATCGACGCCTCAATGTGCACGATCGTGGCCACCGCCATTTTGACTAACTTTACTTTAATTTCGGGAGAGTTTGGCAAAACAAGAAGGAAAGAGAAGTTATGTTTACGTTAAGAAGAAGGGACTCAAGAAAAAACTGACACACGTGGTCGATCGCACATCGGGACGTTGAGGACCTTAATTGTTACGTCTCTCTCTCTCTCTCTCCTGATCAGCCTCATCAAACAATTGAGGAAAGCATTACGGATTGACTGATCAAAGTGGACTCCGTCCCTTAACCTGCCCTCGCGGTAGGTTCTGGAATTCATCGGCATGCGTCTCACACCGTACTGATGCCTCTTTGAACAATATTTTGAGACCCGTGCGTTAAAATTCTTTACTTTACCAACGTACTCTGATGGATTGACCGCAAACCTGTTGTCGGGCAGATACTCCCTAACTTCCGCGTCACAAAAGGCAATGACCTTAGTAACGTTCCTCAATCGTTCGACCAGGACCCTTAAGTTATCCCAGACAGTTTTGGGGTGGTCTTTTGCCAGGCCGTTCCCTCCTAGGTATAAGACAATCAGATCATATCTTCTATTCCAATATTGTAAGTCGTCGTTCAAGAATTGATTGACCAGGCCCCCTGGCCTACGGTAAATTTCTACTTCGTTATCCGAACATTACGGCAGATTCGGGGTGGGGGGGTTGACTATGTCCTATTAAGGATACTCTAAAGCTCATATTTTATTGAATTCCTATCTACTCTGGGAGACACTTACCATCCGGTTCGAAGGACCAGTTGTCGTGATTTTCACTTCGACAATTATATGATAAGTTCTAAGCCCGATGTTAAGGGCGGATAGCAAGACCTTGAAGAGGTAAGACTCACAAAACTGTCCAGGAATCAAACAAATACGGCTACTCTTTACAATTTTATTACAAAAATAGTTGTTTAAAAAGGGAATAACATATTAAAACATTTACTCTGCATATTAATGAAATATCTGACTTGAAATAATTTCACGTGCTCGCAAAACACTAAGTCCACATCGGACTTAAAAGAAGAACAAAATGCACCCAATTTCAACAAAATACCTTAGTAGACCACATACCAAGGCTTTCTATCGTAATTTAATGAATGACTCTGATCCCCAATCACAAGGATCACCGAAATATATATAGATACAAATATCACATCACACTTACAAAAACTATAGGGAAACCAACCTGGTTATACAAGGAGCAGAGACGTAACAATTTTAGACAACTTACTTGTTCTAGGGATATTAGGCAAAAGAGGACGATCGGAGCTCTGCAGCTCCGACGAAAACTCTGATTTCCCACGCTGACTAAAGTGTCCTTGGCAGAGGGGAGGGAATTCTTACCTTGTTAATTTATAAGGGGTTGGTTAAGCTTCTTTATTTGCCACAAGACTGAGGAACTGTTAAAGTCTTATTTTAAATACAAGTGGGGGTTTAATGATTCGGCTTAAGGCCATAATTTGCCGTAATCCACCAGCTTAGGGAGTCCTTGGCTCTAAACATATACATAGGACATTTTCACAGTGGTACAGTAAAATGACGTTACATTCGTGATTCATTAATTACAAATACTCAATTTCTTTAACATCCGCTCCTTCCTTACCAGGTGGTTAAGTTTTAGGCCCTAATACCGTCTCGTATTAGACCATAGTCATTCGTCTCAACGCCCGCGAGATCCTCCAGCCTTCCCTCAATTTAACGTAACGTTTGTGGAGTTAAATGGCGGGACTTTCGAGTGATCAGTTTGAAATTCCCAATAATAATAATAATAATAATAATAATAATAATAATAATAATAATAATAATAATAATAATCACATTCAATATTCGGTCAGTGGACCAGTTTCAATGCTTTTCAAATTCAGGTATGAATATGTTATTTTTTTTTTTCATTTGAGACTGTTTGTCTGTTTTAATCATACTTATTTATAGACTATGAACAGAAGTAGAGACATGATTTTTTTTTATAATTCAACTGAAATACACATTCCTCAATTAAATTAT